>NC_061115.1:110728024-111028024 GCF_002878395.1 Capsicum annuum | reverse complement strand
GTATAATGAACTAGTTCAAATGTTTTCTTCAGATTAAAGTAAATATTTTAGCTAATGTGTATGACTATAGGAATAGTTATTAGCACCTGAAGGACATGAATTAAATCAACCCAAGTCCTAAACTATGCGCCACCATAAGTTAAGGGGTACTTGGCAGTTAAGAGTGTCCCCTTTTTTTCAAATAGAGTCATGAGTGAATTCATGCCATTCATGCTTCTAACCCTTGGAAAGGTATAGAAAACCCTCCCAACTAGAGTGATAGGTTGGATTCCATGTTGCTCATATGGTCTATGATGGTTATCAGAACCACCAATAATTTTAAACCCTATACTTGTACATGGCCCTTAGTGTATTTTCACTTATTTTAACTATGAATTTTTAGATTGCCATTTCATATCAGTATATATGCATCTCTTATCGCATCATTATACTACAATTAAACTTTGTATTTAGTTTTTTCATTTTATTAAAATACATTAGTATTTCTAGCATGTTCATGTTATTTTACAGTTACATATCTCACATGCTCAGTACATTCAAAGTAATTATCACATGATTTATATTTGCATTATATCATTTTATGATATACGTTGAAATGCTCAACATCATCCTTGAAGTTATTATGCTCCCGTCCCACCTCATCAACTATTATTGGTGAGTTTTTATCATCCGAGAAATAGAGTTAATGTTTTATTTACTTTTCATTATTACTTATAGTTTATAACATTTAGTGTTAGTTGGGGAATCATTCCAGTAGCTCATGTATTAGTAGAGGCACTTTGATAGGTAGTTAGAGATTTCATCTTTATAGTTTGTGCTAGACTTAGTATTTTTGTTAGAATTCTATTCTGAAGTACCATGGATTTACAACACTTAAGATGCTTAAAACAAGGAATATTTTCAATTTCAAGGGTATGATTAGTGAAATATGATGTGTTGTGTTTTTATGTTTTGTGGAAGGAAATAAGTAGAATAAATTGAGAAACTAGAGCTGAGATTTTACAAGAATGATTAAGGACTACCTAATAGGCCATAGTGCTAGCTTAAAATCCATGAAATTTACTATGTGAATTGCCCTAGTGGAAAAAAACACAAGTTAGAAACAGCGGCATGTGTGATAGACCGTCAGAAAGGTCAAGGGCTGTCGCGTGGCGTGTGAGATAGTCCATATGGTAGAATGAAATTTTCTAAATTCTAAGGTAATGAAGGATCTATTAAAATCATTGTAAATAACCATGGGGCCTGGATCGTGGGTGGAAAAAATTGCCTTAGCAGCAGACAGGCACCCTAGCGATCCATTGGAAATGCACAAAGAATGTGGCAGAGACTGTGACTCAACGCCAAAACTATTTTTCTATTTCATTAAAGGTATGTTTTATTTTTATATATAAATAATCCTATGAGTTTATTGTACGAGCTTATACTCTTTCATATTTTTTTAACTTTATATTCTGAGGTCCTAAGGCATATTCTTAGAATTATACGAACATCAATTGTTGGTTTTTGTTAGAAGTAGAAGTATTAGATTTTTTTATTCTAGTAACTTCATACTTCTGTATCATCTATGCATAGTTCTCGTGTTTTTGCAATTATGTTCAGTTAAACACCATGATTATCATTTTGGGAACAATGATGAATCAATGAAATAAGTGAAGTGCGGGGAAACTCTAGGTTGGTGTTCTTGCATATATTTGTATTTTATTTGGTATAATTGTTTTCTACTAGTTGCAAATGTTAAGAATTCCCCTGTATTCTAGACTTGATTGAGAGAGAAGTAAAGATTAGGAAAAGAAATAACAAAAAAAATTTAAAATTATCAACCTTCATATAATAACTGAGCCATAATAAGGAGAGTTAATTTTGGGTCAACAACAAAGGTTAAAAGTACTACACTCAAAGTTCAAGAAGAGGAGAGAAATTCATCTAACAAAGGTGGATAGACATTTAGATACACTTATGTTGTTAGATTTTACATAATCACCTCTAAATAGATTTCTAGGATGAGCACCCTGTGTAGTTATGAAATAGAATCATAGTCCTAGCATTTTTCTCATATTGATCATAAATCCAAAAATCAACAACTGATACTTTTGCTCTATTGTTTTACAAAATCCCCCCTCTGATACTTATTTACCAGTTACATAGACAAATAGTTGATATAATTTTGATCTATTCCCTATAGGGTCTACCCCAACCTAGTTAGATTCTATATTTGATTCAGTGACTGCTTTATACTTTTTGGGAGGTATAATTTGGTGACATCAAATTTTGATGTCATTTCCATGAAATATGAGTATGGATTTTATTGTTTGTATTTGTTGGGTATTTAGTTTAGTTTTCTAATTGTACTTTTCTGCTATTTTTAGGGAACATGCCAGTGTATGCATAATACTCAATGTCAAGTCAATCTCATAATTCTATTTGATCCTAAATTTGAGAGAACTATGAGACAAAATCAAGGAATAGAGAGAGATAAAGTTCATAATCCAACAGCCTTGCTACAAGGTATGCCAGGTGGTGGAAAAGATCATGATTAGCTTATTCAAAAATATGGATGTCAGGAAATTATAGAACAAGTCACTACTCAACTTAGTGGCTGAAGAAAATGCAAGGCAAGCAACTTCTAGGTGGGTAGGTAAGGTAAAAAGTGCTAGAGAAGATATGGCAAATCATCAATCCGTGCATGAGGAGAGGGACAAATTGAAAAGAAATCAAGAACAAAAATCCCTCCAATAATACCTCTCTATTTATAAAGATCAAAGGGAAGACTTGGTTTATATAGAGACATTTGAAACATTTGTAATTATTCCACTAGAATTGCCTCAAGGTACTAAGTTCAACATTATGAGTGCAATGATTAAGATATTGAATTTAAATGTGTTGTTTGTTATACTTCCTACCAATGATGCAAATATGCATATCATTCACTTTGTTGGGATTTGCACATCATATAAACTACTTGGAGTGAGTCAAGAGGCTATTCGATTACGACTTTTTCCTTTCTTTATGATAGAAGAAGCTACTCTATGGTTAGGTGAGTTTTCCTATTTATCTATTACTACTTGGAACGAGTTGAGGATTCACTTTTTGGACCAATTTTTACTGTCCTCTAGAGTGATATAATAGAAAGTTAAGATATAAAACTTTTGATAGTTGTATTTAGAGATATTATACAAAGATATAGTTAAGGTTTAATACAAAGCTACATATTGTTCCAAACCATAGAATTACTTGTATAAACTTGCTAGATATCTTCTATAAAGTCTTACATGCAAACACTAAGGCTATAACAGGCACTATCATAGATAGGAATTTCATGAGTGTATGATGGAAGCATGCTTATAAGATCTTAGATTGGTTAATGGAAATCAACCGAGGTGGCATATTCTAGAGATAGACATATTAGTTATTTCTTATGCAATTGGAGCCGCTACAAAGTAGCAAGCACAAGATAACATAGTAGCTTAATATATGGCACAGCTAATGCCTGATATTGGGCTTCTTACTTAGGAATTTATGGCTAGTGAAGCAGAAAAATCTAATATAGTTGGTGCATGAGGTAAAGATTCTAAATAATATAATGACTCAAATTCTGATAAGAAGGCTAAATATTTTGACAAAAAGGTAGTGGGTTATTGAGCTAAGGTGCAAGGATCTAATCAAGACAATTAGAACTCTAGGTAATGGAATGTACATCGGTTCTACTATAGAGACAACTACAACAGGCCTGTGTATAGAGATAAAAGTATGGGTAGAGATTGTAATTGCAAATGGAAAGATTGTTATAAGGACAAACGTGACATTTATCATCTATTAGGGAACCGTGATGCTGATTCTGCAAATTCAATGATGGAATCTTTGCTCCTGAAACTTGTTAAGGGGTTGAAAAGATAAAATAATAGCCATATGAAGATTAGAGAAAACAATTAGGGGATGAGCAAATAGGTCGAATCATATTCTACCATCATAAAGTAGCTTGAGCAATAGTTTGGTCAGATATTTGATGTATTGAATCAATGTCAATAAGTTACACTTTCAAGCAATATAGAACAAAACCAAAAAATAATTCTTATTATATGTCTATCATAACACGAAATATGAATACTTTTTTAGTCATCTAAAAAAGATGAGAGTGTTCATGCTACACCAAAAGAATAAATAAATACCATGAAAAAAGAAAAGGAAAATCTAAAAATGTATGTTCCATTCTCAAAACATCCTCCACCTTTCCCTCAACATCTTATGAAAAAGGTAAATGAAAAAAAAATTGTTAGCAGGGAGAGCCTGGAAGATATTGAAAAGCTAACTGATGAAAACAAGGTGAATGCTCAAACAAGAAGGAAAAGAAACCCCACAAATTCTAATCTCCCTTCCTAAGCCTCCACCTCCATTCCCTAAGAATTTGATGAAGGTGGGAGAGGATAGAAAATATCATAAGTTCATCTCCGTATTAATTAAATTTCTATAAATATTCTATTAGTGGAAGCGCTTGAACAAATGACAGGATATGCAATGTTAATAGAAAGTCATTAGTTATGAGTCAATTAGTGATTTACACCATTGTAGTACAATTGCATCTCGTTCTCTTGTGAAAAATAATGATGGCCCCAATGCTTTCATAATTTCTAGAATAATTGGGTCATCTAACTTTGTCAAAGCTTTGTGTGGCCTAGGTGCATACATTAACTTATTGCCATTAGTAGTGAGTAAATAATTAGGCTTGAAAAGCTCCAAACAAACAAAGATAAAATTATTGATGTCAAATTGTACAATAAAAAAGTATGTGGGCATAATTTTGATGTTTTTGTCACAGTAGAATACTCTATATTTCTTGTTGACTTTATCATCTTGGATTGTGAGGTCGATTTTTAGATGACAATAATTTTAGGGAAACCTTTTATAGCCACTAGTAGAGCATTGATAGATAGGAAAGCGGGGTGAGATTAAATTTAGGTTGAATAATAATAAAGGTACGTTCAATATTTGTAGAACTATAAAGCAACCACAGAAAATAAAAATGGTTTGGGTATTAAACAGTTTAGATGAACCTAGAAGTCAACACAAGGGATATCTTGATAAAGTCTAAGTAATCATGACACTTGGATTGAGCTGAGACATTAAATCAAGTGCATATTGGGAGGCAACCCAAGGTGTCTTATTATTTCTGCATTTGTCTTTATTATTGTTATTTTGATCGACATCTGACCTCACACCTAGTGTGCCACATTTATGTTTATAAATCCATTATTTTACTTTGGCCTTATATATTGGGGATAACACATGCTTCTTTAATGAAGGTAGGGCTACTTACGGGTCTATATGTCCTCGTTGGGGATTTTTTTGCCATATTTTTTCGTCAAGTACTATATAGTAGAAACGACATGTTTAGGATGTTATTTTATTTTTTATTATGTTTTTGTTGTGTTTGGTTAGGATAGAAATTGGGAACCATAGTGTAGTCATATTTTCAATATTTCAATTTCAATTTTGATGTTTAAAGGACATCCCTCCTAAATTTCATTTTAGACTGTGTGTTGTGGTTATGTTAAATTATGACAATAGTTGGATCTTTGTATATCATTAGTGATATAGTTAGAATAACTGCAGCTTAGCAATACATAAACTGGATAGGTAGTAGTTGGTGTTGTAACCATGTGCTCTATAGGTGAGAGATTGATTACCGATTCCACTTGGTATGCAATAAAAAAATTTCCCAGTTAGTCTTTGCTAGGTTGTAGGATAGGTTGTTAGGAAAATATCTTAGGTTGTTCTTGACTAAGTCCATTTTTAGCTTGAATGCCCCACCAAATCAAATAAGCATCCCGTGATCCCAAATTTGAGACTTAATTAATAATTTTTTTGTTGGCCTATTCACCCTCCAATTTATACTTATAATAAACAAGTTATGGTGTTGGTCCCTCCTTGGAAAGTGTATATCTCAACTAAGTAAAATCACCTAAGTTAAGGGTGGCTATTATATGGATGCGAAGGTTGATTTGGGCATGAAAAAGAAGTTAGTAAAAGAAAAGAAAATAGATTTAGGTATGCTAAGAAAAAAGTGTGATGAATGACGTTTGCAAAATATAAAAGATATAGAAAGTGTAAAGATAAAACCACTCCCAAAATAAGAAGATAGAAGGAGAACAAGGGAGAATAGAATAATATCAAAAAGTGGAGACAACAAAATTGTAAAGTCAAGAAGGGTTGAGTCACTATATTCATATCTAACATACATATTGTCAAGCCTACATTACAAGCCAATGAAAGTCCTATAGTGATCCTAGTCCAATTGTCTAAAACTCTAAGGCACAGATGCTAAGCCTATGGTATTTTAATAACATTGTTTGAACTTCATTGATAGTGTGAGCATTTTAATTCAAACCCTACTAATATTTACATTTATAAACTGTGGGAGTACTAGTGTTTTTTGTTGGGAGAGAATATAGGTTGTATTTTTGTTGTTGTTTATTTGGTAATTATTGCATTGATGCTTAGTTGTTAGTTCTTAATTTAATTACATCGCTTGATCCCTTTTTTTCAAGGTAATGTAATACATGTATACAAATTGTTTGTTTAATTTTTGTATATGAAGGGGGTTGAAATTTTGTGCCAAATGCAATGTATTGACTGCCATAGGTCTCTCGTGATTCTATGAGTTAAGCATCGTATGTATTTTTTTTTTTTAGTAGAGGACATGAAAATATTCTAAGTCAAGGGTTTTGATGTGCCATGGATTTGTGAAACTTAAGAATCTTAAATAATAATATTTGCAAGTAAATGGGTATGTGTAGTGCGATATGATAAGTTTTGTGTTTAAGTATTGCAAAAGGAAAAAAGGTGAAAGAAATTGAGAAACTGGAGCTAAAACTTTACAAGGGAAAGCATACGGACAACCTGGCAGGCCATAGAAATGGATCATGAGTTATAACCTTGACCATGAGAAGTGCCCCAGTAGAAAAAGAATACAAGTTAGAAGCAACAACAGGTGCGACAGACCTTAAGGAAAGTCCACGGGACATAACATGGCGCATGAGATGGTCTACATAGAAGAATGAAATTTCCTAACGTCTAAATTAAAGAGGAGCCATAATAAACATAAGGAAGACCCACATTACACAACCTGGCTCATAGGAGTAAAAAATGTCTAAGCACCTGACGGGCACCTTAATGAACCGTGGAAAGGGCCTACGGGCAATGGCAGAGACCGTTACTTAATGCCAACATTGTTTTCCTGTTTCATTTAGGATAGGTTTTATTCTTTTCTATAGATAGTCATATGAGGTTAATTGTATGAATTCATATTCTTTCTTGTTTTTACAACTCAATATTGTGAGATTCTAAGGCATATTCTTGGAACTTTACGAACATTAATTCCAGGGTTTTTATTTCAAGTCAAGGTTTTGGAGTTTTCTTATTATTGGAAGTTCATAATTCTATTTTCATCTAAGAATTATTCTTGTGTGCATGTAATTATGATTAGTTAAACACCATCACTAGGGTTTTTTGAACCATGATGAATTAATGAAAAAGGTCAAGTTCGTGGAAAGTTTAGACTGATGTGCTTACATGTATTGGTATTTTCATTTCTATGATTGTTTATTAATGGTTGAAAACATTAAGAGCTCGCTTGTATGCTATAATTTCTTGAGAGTGAATTAAATATTAGGAAAAGGAAATAAAAAATAGATATGTATTATTATGAACTTTATCTAATTACTCAAGTCGTAATAAGGAGAGGTAATTTGAGATCAACAACAAATGTTACAAGTCCAACACTCGGAGATCATGAGATGTGAAATTCATTTAAACCAAAGTTGAGAGACATTTAGATGAACCTATCTTGTAAGATTTTGCATGCATCGCATCAGAATAGATTGCTAGCACGAGCTCCTTGTGTGGCTATAAAGTCATGGGATCAAAGTCCTCATGTTTTTCACATATTGATCACAAATCCAAAAATCAACAACGTCTACTATTTCTCATTTGTTTCACAAAATACCCCCCACTTTAGTAATTTTCCAAATACTTAGACAAATACTTGACAAAATTTTTACCTATTTTCTGTGGGATCGACCTCGACCTAGTTGGGTTCCCTATTTGATTAAATAGCTACTTTACACATTTTGAGAGTTGTATTTTAAGCGACATTATGTCTGAACCTATATTTATTTCAAATATTCATTCTCAATTTAAGTTATCTACCATGTAAATTATTCATTTATCCTTCAATATTATTAGTTTTATGCAATTTCGTGGGTTAACTTAGGGTCACTTAGGTAACTAAGCATAATATTTAATCCAGGGTGTATCTGGAGTCATGAAACTACCCCTTATAATCCATCAACTCTTAGGAAATATCATATCAACTGCCTCCACCCTCTCAAAAATCCTAAGGGGTTCAAAAGTAAATCTTCAAGCTTACATCTAACAAAGAATCCGAGGCTAGCCTTTAGTGTGCACTACATAAAATTAGGTTAGTGGAAAAAGTTTTCTTAGCAATGATTGTCTAAACGTTGCTATAGATATCCTACAACAACAGTTTTAACCATCACCTACAATTATGCATCTTATTAACACACTTATAATGAAACCATTGCATTAGTTATAAAATAATTGCAATAGGGATACCTAGGAAAACTAATGTATGAACTATCACAATATGTATATATACGGAAGCGGTTCATTTAGGAAAAAGGTCAATTAAGATGGTTCGGTTTCCATATTTTTTTTATTTCTCAGTAAACCATTTCATTTATTATTGTTTCTTAGAATATTTCAAGACCTAAAGAGAAATAAAATTGCCACTCAGTTTCTCTCCACTTGCACCACATTCTCCAACCCTAGCTCTATAAATTTGCTTCTCAACCTTCATTCAAGCATGTTGGAGCTAGTCTTTGATTCATCGATACTTGAAATTTTATGTCTACCTTCATCTTTTATTGAAATCTTTTATATTTGGTAAAAGTAATTTTGAATGTGCACTAGTAAACAACTTTATATTGGAATTAATATAACTTCATGCCAATTACTCTAACTTTAAACGGTCTTATTCCTGTAGCGTATCATACACGCTCCGTCTAGGGACCCATCAGAAAGCGCCAACAAGACGCATACGGATGGTTAAATAATCCCACCTAAAGGGGAAAACCCATCTACAACTGCAATTGTAGAAAAAATTCTTATGCCGCCAAAATTAGCTCATCCCCTAACTCATCCCATAACCAAATCTCCATGGAAATTTGACAGAAGAAAGAAGAGGTCAAAGCAAAACATACTATTCATAATGGAGTCCCTGCTGTAATGTTCAAGGCTTCAGATTATTATGGTATAATGGCTGAAGAGTGTAGACTTACAATAGTGGGTAGGTTTCTTAAACCGAGATGCCAAATTGATATAATTCGATTAAAATTCAAAGAATTGGTCACCATTAAAGGATCGACCAAAATAAGGGTTTATGATAATTTTAATGTGTTTCTCGATTTCACAAAGGAGGAGGACTTCAATGTAGTATGGTTCAAGAGAGTAATCAAATTGAGGGATAACATATGTGGTTGCAAAAATAGACACTGTACTTCAAGCTGGAGGAGGATCTGCCTAATGCTCCGGTAGGGGTCCTTCTCCCTAAACTTCTATTCCATATGCATACATGGCAATTTATCAAAAATATAGTTAGCTTTATGGGTACACCTTTTGAAATGGACCAAGCTACAAGAAATAGAGCTAGACCAAGTATGGCTAAGGTTAGAGTAGAAATCGACTTTCTCAAACCTCAGCCAGAATTTGTTTATGTTGGCTTAATTCATGAGAATTCCCCAAAGACAGGATTTATGCAGAAACTTGGGTATGAGGGAATCCCTAAGTATTGCAAACATTGTAGAAAAATTGGTCATGCCATAGCTAACTGTAAAGTATTGGAAAGGAAAAGGGCGGTTAAGCAATAGAATTTGAAGAGCAAAATAGAGAAAAGGACAATGTTGAGCATACTAATGCTGAAAGAAAGAATGAACAAGGTAGAACACTAGAAATGGACAGCATGGATAACGATGATGAGAAAAATTTAGAAAAATCTGAGGGAAAAAAGATGCTAGCAATAAAGTGGAACACAAAAAGAAGGAGAATATTGCTACGATTAGTGAAAGAATCATTAATGATAAGAAAAAGGATAAGAAAAGGAAGCTACCGAAAAAGAAATCCAAAGTCTTCTTTAAGCCCAATATTGTTCAGCAGATTGGTAAAAGGACCAAGAAAAATCATAAGAAAACTACCTCCAAAGTGAAAGATCTAGAGGAAGTAATCAAGACTCCCATAAATCCAAATGAAAATACAGAACACGATCTAAATCACGACAACAAGGAAGAAGTAGGACAAAGTGAATCACCAGTACAACAAAAGGAAATAGAGAAGGATAGAGGAAGAAAAAATAATAGACCATACGACTTGAGCAGTTTCGATAAAAAAAAAAGGGTATCGCTCAAAGAACACTGAAGAAATCTCTAATCAAAATTTACAAAAACGAACACTCCATGAACTATCAGAGAAAGTTTCATCTGTTATTAAAAATATGCCGAGATTAAACTTGGTTGTTGATCTTAATCATCAAGGCATTCAAAAACCAGCCACCATCAAGAAAAAAAAGAATGAAATTGTTCCTCAATTTCAAATGATCTCTCCTTACAAGGTAGTGGTGACGTTATCGGACAAACCAGTGCATCAACAACAAAATACTGATGATACAACTTAATTTTCATCTGTGAAGCATAGAGAAAAAGACAAAAAGAAAAAGTACAAAAAAATAAAAGAAGAAAGCTCCTACGCCCACAAAGCAAAGGAAACCAAAAAAAAACATTAAATCTACATGATAGAAGCTATTTTTTTGGAATATCAGAGGAGTTAGAACCAAAAAAGCCAATCATAGACTTAAAAACCTACTTAGTATTCATAAAGTTTATTTTATAGCTTTACTTGAACCTTTCTTGGGTTTGAACAAGGTTTACAAGTACATGAATTATTTTGGTTATCAACATAGCCTCACAAATCTGAATAGATAGATTTTGTTATTCTGAAATGGAAACTACAACACCTCTACTATTGATAATACAGACCAATAGATCACTATAAAGATGCATAATCTCAATATTGGAAAAGATCTACATTACTACTATCTATGCTTAACACACTTCTGCCAAAAAAAAAATCATATGGGATGACTTGGAAAGAGTGCATCGACATATTCAAGGAAAATGGTGTATTAGTAGGGATTTCAATGCCATTCTTGATCTAGAAGAGAAGATAGGCGGCAGACCTCACATAATGCCTAAGAGCCTTGTCTTTAGTAGCTACATGGATGCTTGTGAAGTTGTGGATTTGGGTTTTATAGGCCCAAAATTTTCTTTGTGCAATAACAGAATTCTAAAAAAGAGAATTTGGAAGAGGCTAGATAGAATGTTCATTAATGAAGAATGGTTTGATTCATATCAGAATACTGTTATTAGACATATTTCAAGAGCTGGATCAGATCACAGGCCTCTTTTAGTTCGATGCTTTGACAACCAACATAGTAGAATCAAATACTTTAGGTTTTTAGATTTTTGGGCTGATTAACCTATCTTTTTACAGCTGGTAAAAGAGACCTGGAGTACTAACATTTCTGGTAATGCTCAGTGGAGACTCCAACAAAAGCTTAAACTTCTTAGTAAGAATCTTAGCACTTGGTAAAGAGAGGTAGTTGGTAATGTATTTGATCATGTGAATAAGTGGGAGGTCAATATGAAGGAACTAGAAGAAGAGGACCTCAACAATCCCAGTGATAAAAGCAGGGAAGATCTGAATAGGGGACAGGCAGAATACTTTAAATGGATGAACCATCAAGATAGTATTAAAAAACAAAAAGTTTATCTTAGATGGTGGGAAGAAAGAGACTCAAATACCAAATACTATCATAGTTTTATCAGGGATGAAAAAGAAGAATGCAAATATACAGAATCAAGAATCACAGAAATAGATGGATTCAAGGAGACGACAAGATAGCAAGGCGGCAGTTCATCATTTTGAAATTTTTTTTAATTTTTCTCATAATCTTAATGATTTATAATTGTGAATTATATTGATCCTTGGATTACTAATAAGGAAAATAACGTTATTATTGCAGTTCTGGAGTTAGACGAGGTCAAAGAAGCAGGCTTTAATATGAGTGCAACAAGTACCGCAGTCCCTGATGGTTATTTAGGTATCTTCTTTCATAAATATTGGGATATCATTCAGTATGATATTATGGAATATGTTCAGGAATTTTTTTGAGAAAAGAACCCATCCAAGTTTTATACTCATACTTGCTTAATGTTGATTCCTAAAACTGATTCACCAAATAATTTTTCTGAATTTAGACCAATCAGTCTAAGCAATTTCACTTTTAAAATAATTTCTAAAATTCTTTCTAGAAGACTTAATCCCCTACTAGGGAAACTTATTTCTCAAAATCAAAGTGGCTTTGTTAAAGGAAGGATAATCAATGGAAATATTTTACTAGCTCAAGAAATTACCCATGGTATTAAATAATATAATAGAGGGGGCAATGTCATTATGAAATTGGACATGACCAAGGCATATGGTACCTGGTATTTCTTAATAAGTGTCATAAAATAATTTGTTTTTTTCTAGTATCTGGCTTGACATGATATAGAGAACTATTTCCAATGTTTGGTATTCAATCCTTATCAACAATGAGAGAGTGGGTTTCTTCAGTTCATCTCATGATCTTAAACAAGGAGATCCTCTTTCTCCTTCTCTTTTTATAATTGGTTCTGAATTGTTGTCTAGAATTCTAAATAGATTGAATTCTCATGATTATTTTAATCCTTTTAGCATGAACACTAACAGCCTCATCATTAATCATCTTACTTATGTTGATGCCATAGTTATTTTCAGTAGGGGTAATAATAGGACTATGAAACTCATTAAGCATCAAATTAGAAGATATATTGACTTAGGAGAGTGACTGACTACATGGATAAATCTTTCTCCATCTACTATTTGGGTTGTCCAATCTACCATGGTAGAAAAAATCTTAACTATCTTGATTATATGGTCGCTAAAATAGTTAATAAGATAAATGGATGGCAAAGTAACTTGTTATCTCATAGAGGTAAGGTAATTCTCATTAATTATGTGCTTCAATCTGTTCTTATATATACCTTGTCGGCCCTTAACTTTTCCATTGGCACTCTTAATCTAATCAAAAATCATCTTGCTAACTTTTTTTGGAGATCTAGTAATGGTAAAAATAAGTACCACTGGTCTAAGTAGGAAAACTTATGTATCCCAAAAGATGAAGGATGTATTGGTATTAGAAGCATGAGAGATATTTATAAAACCTTGATTGTAAAGAGATGGTGGAGGTTCAGAACTTAAACTTCTCTCTGGGCTCAAATCTTAATCAACAAATACTACAAAAGATCTCATCCAGTTGGAAAAATGCCAACATCTGGGGATTCACATAATTGGAAAAACTTGATGAAAGTCAAAGAGCAAGCAGAATTTCATATTATTTAGAAAGTACAACAAGGAAATTTATGTTTTTGGTTGGACAACTGGACAGGCATAGGGGCCTTGGCTAAGCTTTGCCAAGGCCCAGGTAAGTCTTCCAAAACCCCCATTAAATCTCTTATCCTGAAGAATTCTTAGAACTTCAATATGTTAAACAGTGTTGTTCCCAATTATATTGTGGATATCATATCTAACATAGCAATTGGTAACAACACTGAGAAGGATTATCCCATTTGGAATAATAATGAAAATGATCTATTTGATAACTATTCTGCATGGCATCTTGTTAGAAAACAAAGACTAAAAAATAGTTTTCTAAATAATCTCTGACATAATAGGTTTCCTTTGAAAATCCTTCTTAACTTGGAGAATATTTAAAAAGAAACTCCCTTTCAATGACATAATTACTAGAGTGAATATCAACTCAACAAATGATTATTTTTGTTGTAGGAATGTACAAAGTGACACAATGCATCATGTTTTTGGAGAAGGCGAAGCATCAACACAACTGTGGAGCACCCTAAGGAATCCTTTGGGCATTCAACATACAAATCAATCTATTACCCAAAATTTTAAGGCTTGGTGGGGCACAAAACCAATCAATGAAATTCACAAAATGATTCTAAAGATCACCCCCACAATAATATGCTGGGAGATTTGGAAGCAATGGTGTGCCTGCAAATATGAAGGGCAAAGATACTTTCATAGGAATAAGATGTATTATAAGAAATTGGGAATATCAAAGCCGTTTTGACAAGAACTCTTACTAGCTTCCATGGGAACAACAATCGGCCAGATTTTTGTCTTGAAATTGAACGACTCAGGACAATACAGAGGATTAGGCAAGTCAGATGGCAAATGCCTTTTGTTGGGACGTTAAAGATCAACTTAGATGGCAGCTACATTCATGAAAATGAGAGAGCTGGAATTGGAGGACCAGTTAGGAATAGTCACGAAGATTTTCTCATAGAATTCTCTATTCCTATCTATTCCAGTAGCAGCAACATGGCTGAGGCCATGGCGACCGAGTTTGGCGTAAAATGGTAATATCAATTTGGGCATTCCAATTTTACTCTAGAACTCGACTCTATGGACTTAGTTAACATGCTCAACAACAGTGGGGTAATTAATATGAAGCTCAAACCGATGATAGACTCTATCAACAACATCAAAAACAAAGTCCAGATGCAAGTTCCACACTGTTATAGAGAAGGAAATCAAGTAGCAGACTTCTTAACAAAAATAGCCTCCAACTCAAACCAAATTCTCATCACTCACTCTTACAACATTCTTTTGAGACAAGCTAGAGGAGATTTCTTTCTAGATAAATGGAAACTGCCAAGCATTAGATGTAAATATGTTAGAGGTAATTTCTTTGTAAGTTAGTTTCATGTTTGTTTCATCTCCTAGAAGGTACTAGTTGATTTTGTAAGCCTTCTAGTTTTTTGTGGGTGTTGGTTTCACCTAGGCTTAGTGTTGTATTGAGGTCAGGTCTAGCCTCCCTTTGCTCCTTTTTTGCTAATATAACACAACCCAAATATCTAGGTTAATTTAAAAAAAAAGTGCACCAGTGTATGCTTTGGAATTGATGTTAGGTCCTTTTTTCTATTATCTACCGATTCGTTCAATTTCAATATTCCTTAGAGCTTTTGTTTTTTTGTTAGATTTGTGAAAATCTAGTTTTCTGAGATGTAAAAGAATTTGATTTTTATTGAGTGTCCTGTACATCTAGATTAAAGTTCCGTGACAAATCAGTTTTGTTTCCTTTTAAGCCAATGCACCTAGAGTGCATGAAGTTTGATAGAAATAAATAGGGAATAGTTGATAGATTGGTCTTTTGTTCAACAATAATCATTTTTGGATCATCTTAATATCCTTTCCCGCAAATCAGATTCAAAAATTATGCTTTTCATTTTTATAAGATAATAGTAATAGATTTTCTTTGTATTTTCTGGTGAAGATTCTACCATGTGAGCTAGTTCTGCTTATAATTTTCCTCTTGCCTTGAAATGTAGATTAAAGTCATGTACTTTGTGCAAATGTAAAGTTGATTTTGTATCCTAAGCCAAATATTGCACCCTATAGAAAACACATTTCAGGTATTCTAACCTGTTTAGTCTTTCGGTACAAATTCTTTTGCACTAGTTAGGGCACTGTAACAGACTAGCTATCAGGTATTAAAAGTCCATTTACTCAATTTTTATGTTTTTCCTTTTTGAGACTTAAGAGGCATGTTTTCAGTAACAACTGATATCTTCTAATTTACTTGTTGTTTTTCTTTTCTAAAGTGTATTGGTTATCTAGTTTAAGTGAGGCAACACGTACCTGTTGGTGAAAAGGAGACGTTTTTGTTGGAGGATTTCAAACTGGTAACCCCATGCGCATAAAAATTGTAGCTCTCAAATGCCTAATTTTCTATCTAAAGATTGTTATCAATTGTTTTTATCAAATCCTTATCGAATTAGATAATTAACTTGATATTTTTAGAAAATATAGGATAGAGTTTGTAGTACCAGGATACCGCTTTTCTTAGCTTACTGATTCTCTGCTTTATTTCTAGAATCTATTTTACTTTATTTGATTAGTCAAAGGTGATTAGTCATAGGTATTTTTGGACCTCGTTAGCTGTTATCTAGTTACTCAAAAAGTGAATTAAGCTTACTAGGTTTGTTATCATAACAAGATGATCTTGACTTCACGTCAGACTCATGGCAAATTATTTTATAAGGTACAAAAAACATAAAAATAAGAATGGTTGTTCGAGATTGTTAAAATTGGTCTTGGGCCTAACTCACACCCCAAAAGCTAGCTCATGAAGAGGAGGATTGCCCAAGCCGATCAAGGACCCTTTCCTCTTCCGATGTGGGATATTTAACACTCCCTCGCACGCCCAGGCTAACTGTAGCGTGGACAACATGCACAAGCTAACTGGAGCGTGGACAATATATATGGGGGGCCACCATTGGTGAAAAAATATTTGGAATGGGCCTGACTTTGATACCATGTTAAAATTGGTCTTGGGCATAACTCACACCCCAAAAGCTAGCTCATGAGGAGGAGGATTGCCCAAGCTGACCAAGGACCCTTTCCTCTTCCGATATGGGATACTTAACAGAGACGAAAGAAAACATTTAAATGCACCCTCTGTATATGCCATTCTTTTGTTTTGGAAAATGCTAAACCCAATTATGCATAATTTTTAATTTCTCTCTTTTTTCTTAGTTGACATTGGTGTCCATTCAAGATTTCTCTTGTGTGACTGTATATGACCAGAATATGTATTCTTTTATTTGTTTTATGATTGATAGGACATGTAGCATTATTAGTATATAATATCAAAAAAGAAATGCTCTCCTTTATTCTTATTGAACTAAACTGGTAGTGTTTCTTGTGTTTGTGCAAACCTTTGTTTTTTCTAATAAAACTAGAAAAAGGATGTGGTAAAAGGGTAACTAAAAACACGTTATCGAAAAATGGGTAACTCAAAAAAATTAAAAGAGATTGGTTAAATTTATGATCAACTTATTTATAAGCTCACGTAATTTTCTAGCAGAGCCAAAAATTTGACAAAGGGTGTGCACAGTATACTCATAACAACTAACATTTAACCTCCTACACCATATAATTTTCGAGAAAAGGGTGTGCACCGAATCATCCTTCACCTATGATGGTTCCATTGTTTTCTTAGCGAATGAAGGTGTTCCTGCTGATTGAGTAAACAAGAAGAGGCTTTTGTTATTAATTTTTTTTCTAGTGTTTCCTTAAAGATTTTTATGCCAACTCTCCCCCAAACCCATCCCATCCATCCCTTTTATTTATCTTGTACTTTTGTTTTGGTCTACATTTTGTCTTGCCAATATTGGTTGGATAATTTAAGTTGTTTGTATGAATAATAGATCAAATTGCAATTTGTCCAATCGGATTGCTTCTATCATAACTAATGCTAGAATAAAAGGGTAGCTTTGGAGCAGCAATATAATTGTCTTTGTGTAATTTATAGGTCATGGATTTGAGTTGTGGAAATAACCACTAAAAATTTTATTAGAGTACATTGTTTATATCACACCTCTTGGGTTGTGGTTCTTCCCCGGTCTATACAAAGATTGGATAATTTGTGCATCGGACCGTATCCTTTTGTCTTTCCGTGAGTGATGGTAGAATAGTGTGCGTTGTCTTGCTTCAACAGCACTAGTCTGGTTTACTTTATGTAATTTTCTATGAGAAATTTTCATTCATTATAATCATAATATAGAACTGTAATAGTACAGAATGATGAAATTCCCATGCTATCTAGCAAAGATAAATTAAATAATCAATGACAAATCTAACAGCCTTGAATAGAGTTGGCGCTATTATTACTTTGCATACAACAATAATATATTCAGTGTTAACTCATAAGTCAGGTCCAAAAGGGTATAGTCTATGAACACTTTACTTCTACCTTGTGTGACATGTATAGGTTGTTTCAGATACCCTCGCCTGATAGGAGACATCACCCATACGTATGCAACCCCCTATAAGGTTGTTAGATATAGGCGCATACTAGTGATAGAAAATACACATGCAAGAATGAGTGAGTGTGATAATTTGATCCAAATTTCAAGTGTTGGTGATATGGTAGGGTAGGTCAGAAATCCTTGTGGCTAGTTTGTCAACAAGACCCGGTGTCACTCATTGACCATTTCGAGTACCTAATGGGTGCTTCAATCAAAACCACCAAATACCTCAATTAGACATCCCTATTTCTAGGATGGTGCCTTAAGTCTAGTAAACTTCACAATCACCCTTATGTCTAAGACAGTGAAAATTAGTCAACCCTGCTCATAAATTTTCTATTATTGCCTTGGTTCCCACATCCTTCTTTCAAGAATGATGTGGGTTCCTAAAATTCACCCAAACCCCTCTTTCAAGGATGGTTTGAGCCTTCAAGAGCTTGAGATTTTCATCAATCAAACCCGTTAGGGTATTTGGGCTTTCACCCACAAATTCCAACCAATTTACTCAAGCAATAGTATAAATCAATATCACAAACTAGTCAAATGCACAACAAATCACATCTAATACATATTTATACCCTATTCTAGCACAATCCCTAGAGGAAAAACTAGCTACTCATAAGATAAATAAGTAAAGATAGCATCTCCATTGATTTGACTTGAGAAAATCTAAGTGAATGTTACTTCAAACTATGTGATCTAACAAATCTTTCATGGGAGTTCACTATTTCTTCACATAGAAGTGACTCCAAAATACTCTTCTCCCAAAATTTATATAATATTTTCTACTCTAAAAATGGAGGCTACAAGACCTAGAATAATGCCTAAAAATTGGAGAATTTGGAATATGATGAATAATAGGGTTTGAGTCTTCATTTTGTCCAATTTGTGATAAGCCATGTGTATTTCCATTTTTGCCCCTAGGCTGCAATTTTTCTGCTAGGCCTAGATCACATAGGATCTACCGTGACTGTTTTACCGCGATTGCTGCTTGTTGACCTGCTTGGTTAACCATGATTGCGGTCCTCAAACCGCGACTGTGGTAATTGAAGTCATTTATGCTCCAGGTCTTCAGCTACACTTTCTTGCTTTCTTTCGATCATTTTAAGCCCCTATCCATATCTTTCTATCTCATCAACTCTTTTCCTGCAAAATATGGATATTAGTACATTTAATCACAATTATGTCTTATTTATTCATTCAAAACACGGTAATGTACTTGAATGTTGAGTGCAAATTAGAGGTAAAATCACCACTCATCAACACCCTAAATAAAAGAATTTGCTTATCCTCAAGAAACACTAGCTCTTACCATGAGATAACGATTATCTTTACCCAATTTTCATGCCTCAAAGATCACAATAACTTCAAGCTTAGTCACTACAACAATTAGCTCATTGCACATGGGCTAAGGTATTCTTACTACACCCCTCATCATAAAATGCAATATCTAAGGATACATAAGACTTTCAAGACCAACAAGGCAGCAACAACTATTACTCTAAAAGTGGCTAATTTTTTTTTTTATCAAAACTAAGTTATACTCCATTAGCCTCATTTCTCGGGAGATGACAAACTCACCTACCTCAACTTATTCACATGCCTCCTCACAAGAAAGAAATTTTCTCACAGCAAGCTACTCAATCGGCAACAAGGAATTTAAGTGGAAAAACTCTCTCCCTTACAAAAGAACTCTCTTTGTTAACAAATGTCATATCATAGGCTTACCCCTATTTTCAATCACCACTACAAAGAAAGTAAATAGTTAAAAATCTTAAAGGACTTCTTAAGATTGTAACTTAGGTTCGGGTTAGGGTAGGATATCATTTAGGAACAACATGGCTACACCCTACCATGAACATCTTCATCACACTATTTAATTTGCCTTTACGACTATGGGCCACTCCTCTTTGATCCTTTCTCTTTTAATATTCTTACTTTTTTCTTCCTTTATTCAATCATTTCTTTGATTTTTTTTTTCTTGCAATTATCATACAATTCTTACCTTTGTTTGAACCTTTCATTTTCTATTCACTTGTTTACAATGCTTAGGCACTCTAGGCATTTCACTAACAACTTAATGCCCCCAAAATTCCATCAATATTCACCACCCCTAAGTTAGTATTTTTGCCTCACGTTGTACTTTCAATTTCAAGGAGCATATGGTTCAAAAGAGGGAATAAAAGAATGGTTATCGACTTGTAGTGTATTTTCCAAAGAAAGGTCCAAAGGCTCAAAGTGGGTAACTAGGGATTACATTTATGCATGGGTAGGCTTTTTTGTGTAAAGTAGTTCCAAAATCACAAGAATGGCCTAAGATCATTTCTACAATCAAATACAATAAACATTAGCTTTGAAAGACTAATGGGGCAGCTTCTAGATAACACAAGTACACAAGATATGAAAGTAATTTACTCACCATACATGGCATCCAAAATTCACCAAGGAGGCTCAATTGCCTCTCCCGTTAGAGAAAAAATTGGAGTATCTCTCACTATACACAAGTCAAAACTTTGCAGAGCCACAAAAAGAGAAAAAGTTTTGTTACAAAGTGCTCATGTCCATGCCCCTTGAGTTTTTGAAAATTTTTAGATGGAAGATATTGTTTGTTCTGCATTAGAACTATGCTTAATTTGACAATTTTTGGCTATAACCAAAGCCTTAGCCTCACATTTTGATTCAATATGGGTAAACCAACCACATGACTACTCAGACGTTGCAAACAATGCATAATGGGACCCCAAATTTAAAATGCCACAGGTACTCATACTTTCCTTGCATTAATGACATAGATGGCACGAGTACTTAGAATTACCTTGCATCTATGGATCAAAACATTAAACATGATGCTTTACCCTTAAGAATGTTGTCACTCAAGCTATCATAGGGTAAGGATCGTCATGTATCATCATTATCAAAATAAAATTAAATTAAGAAGAGAACTAAAATAAAACCATATGATAATCCATGAAAAACATGGGCACCATATGGTGCCCAAATATGGCATCCCAAAATAAAAATAAAATATTATAAAAAATGTCATCCAAAATAATTATAAAAACATCCCACAATAATCAAAACAATACAAATCCGAGGGCACCCCCAAATAAATGAAAAGTAGTGTCCTCGCTGCATGTGTAATAAAGCAAGGGTAAAAGAGGTTTCCCTAAATCTGCATCAGTAGCTCTCCTCTTCTGCTGACTCTGCACCATCACCACTGGCATCATCAGCTCACCAATCCTCAGGGGCCTTGTCATAGCTCTCAAACCTAGGCTAAGGTAGTTGATTATTGGGTTTGAACACCTTGATGATTCCATTTACCCTTTTCCACAGCTTTCTAAATAATTTGTATCTCTTTTTCTCTGTCTATTTACCATCTTCTCGTGTGACTCCCTAAGATCCCTGTGTGATGCAAACAAGTCTAAATAAGCTCTCTTCAAGCTGGCAACTACGTCTCCTTGCTTATTTTTCTCCTCTTGGTATATTTCATTGTCTAATTGAGCTATATATGAATGGCAAGCAGTGTACGTCTTTCGCAGTGCCTGAGAAAATTTGGAAAATATCTCCTAAACCACCCGTATCTGACCTGAGATGTCATCAAAGGGGTTGGTCAATGATGTTCTAAAAGTGGCTGTGTTCTTTTGGGTCGACTTTCCTAAGTCCATCTTTCTTTTTTTGCTTTAACCTAAGGAACCATCACCTTAGAATTAGAGTGGGAAAATGCGGGGTCCTGGGAGCACCCAGGTATCTTCTGCATATTCCTCCACCTGTATCCTCCTGCATAACTTTATGATAAGGAAAGAGAAAAGAAGACATGTACCTCTATGATTGTTAAAGTATCTCCAATCTGAGAGAACAATGTCGGTCATATTTAGGGTAATACCAAATAGGATAAAGCTATCATCCAAGATCGTATGTCTTTGACATTGGTTATGTGTGTGCATGGCGAGACTCTACTATAGACTATATTCAGCCAAAGCCTAGTCTCGACTGTGAAATCATTTATCAAAATATCTCTCTTTGTGGTGGCCCAGGGAACCTCTTTGTTGGGATATAGAATGTTTGTCATCCAGGTCCCTGGTTTGCACGCTTTTACATGAAACTGCACCATGTCAGCATTTGGGAGCCCATACACCTCATTGATCCACACTGCTCCAAAGTTCACTTGCTTTCCCCGAATTATCATCACTAGGTTTATGAGAGAAAATATGCTAAGGTTCACGTAGAGCTCAGGCACCTAATGTTTATTGGCTTAGCGGGGGTCCTGGCAAAAGAACATCGACTCAGTAGCAGTAAGTTGAGCATGGAATACTGGGAGCTTTTCCTCCACTTTATCAAGTCAAATACCCATCTCAGGGAGTAACCTTGTCCTAGGAAAGTTAGCATAGTAGAAGTTTTGGCATTGAGCGTCTATTAACCTGGTGTTCTCAAAATCTCCCATGTTTATGGATTAATACATGTAAGAAATACATTACAGACCATAATTAGCTTTATTATACCCAAAAGCATACTAGATAGGTCAAAAAAACTTTGTATTAGTGTTATAGAGGGTTGTGGGGTGAGAAATGGTTTTGCATAAAATTTGGTTTCTGCAGACACTGTCCTCAGGTATGGTGATCGTGGAGTAATGATTGCGATAGTGGTGCCATGATAACGGTCATTATGATCGTGATCACGGTACCTAAGACCATGGTCGATAGTCTGCACATAACTTAAGACATATAATTTTAACCCCAACATTCTGTTCCAACTAGACAAATAAATATCATAATTAGAGAACTTAAGCCTAGGATACTTGATCATAGCCCCAAACTCAAAGAAATTCACATTGAACTCATTAGGGCATTGAATCAAGAACATGGTTTACGCTTTAATATCTATAATTTTAGGCCTAATTATGGGTACTCAATACTTCCCCATTGGTGTGTACACCGGCTACCATAAAAAATTAATAAAATGCTTATAATCAAACATACGTTTTGTGTTAAAAATAATACTTTGGGCCTTTCCCTAAAATACTAGTTCTAAGCATGAAATTTCATTAAATACAAGGGATTTGAGACAACATACTAAGATTGATGATACAACTAGATTGAAATGACATTTGGATACTCTACACAATGCAAAAGTTTTTGAGAGAATTTGTAAAAGGAGCGTATGAGGAAATGGCAGTCAAATCTTCATTTATGCTGATTCGACCGCGATCGCAGTCCTAGTTTCATGATTGCAGTCATGCATCCTCTACGATCATGCAGACATGGGCTACGATTGCAGTATGTAAGACCAAAAATTAGGTCTCTTTCACTCTTCTGTTCATTCCCAATATGTCGTTTCCACACATTTCCTTTTCTCTTTCAATCAACATTCTCCTAGAACCACCTTTTCATGGATTAAGCATGAAAAAAATGCAAAAATAAAACCTACTCTAACATGCATAAAATAAAAGGATACTGGCTATTTTTTGTGGCTTGATAAGGTGCCTCCCATCGAGCACTTAGTTTAACTTCTTAGCTTGATGCCTCCTCAACTTCCTTTGTACTTCCACTTAGAAGATTTCAATCTCCATCCCAACTTTTATTCACTATGTAATAAATGGTAGAGGGATAGAAGATTCAGATCTTCCAAGATGAAAATTAGAAAAAATAAGGAAATGGCGATGGAAATTCTATCTCTCCATTTTGAGGACTTCAACCTTTACCAAATTTCACATTGAATATACGGTTTGCCTCCTTGGGTAAAAGTGAGCATATAAATAGGCCACTGGTTGCATATCAGAAGTTGAAATCCTTGGCCATTGATGGTGTGGATTCTATAAGCTCTTTGGGAGTGTCAAATCCCAACATATAGGGATGTTTCTCCTTCTCTCCACAAGCAACCATTTTCCTAGGAAAATAGATTCTCATCACATATTCTAAGAACAATGTCAAGAAGTTGTTTTAATGAGGTCTAACCCCTAATTCCGAAATTGACTCCTCCATAGCTCTTTCACTTTAAAATGAACTAGAGTCATCATAAGAGATGTGTTTTAATTCCTTTTTTGACTCTAGTACCATTTTCTTTTTTTGTACATCTTCATTTGATTCTTTGGGAAATCACCGAGGATTCTTTACTATCAAACTCATTATCATATCTTGGTTTCTCTTCTTGATTAGCCTCTTTTTGGGAAATGGGCAAGGTAGTCATGTTTGAAAGATTTGATTCCTTTCCTATTTCCTCGATCTTGACAATTTCCCTTCTGAATGCCTCTTTCAATTGATGTATGTCTTGCACATTCTCCCCTATTGTCGTTACCTGTACCAAAATATTTTGAAACATTGCTTCAAAACTATTGGACCCGGTATGCTTCTCTTCCTCCTTCTCATCATATGACCTATCAAACTCGTATGAAGATATACCAACATGGTTAGCATAATAATGGGATGGGGAATTTGGGCAATAACTCCACTGTCTATCTCGACCACCACAAAAAGAACAAGCATACTTCCAATTGGATCTAGATGGTGTTCTCATCTCTCTCCGGGGAGCATATGTGCAATCTCTATCAAAGTGCAGTCCTTCATAATATTGACATGGATCGTCAAGATAGGAATTCCAACAACCAAAATCATATTTGTCGGAAGATGCCATAAAGAAAAGTAAAATAAAAACAAAAATCTACCTAACACAAGAAATAAAAGAAAATCACAAATAAATATTTACAAGTTGGAATCTAACCAAGTAACCTAGAATTCCAAACTAGCTTAGCTTAATACGCTAAATTGGTTCCCGACAATGGTGCCATTTTATATAACGCTCAACTTACACGTCAATTTAAATGCAAGGCGATCGTCGTCAATATATTTACCCAAATTTGGAGTTGGGGTTGAATCCACGTGGAACAATGTGAGAGGTGACTAAATTAGTTTGGAACTATAGATACTAGCTAAATTCAAACCAATACCATAAAATAATAAAAATTAGGGGGAGGGGGAGGTTGAAAGATATCACACTTAATATTTATTTTTTGGGAATTTTCTAGTATAAATTTAGGGATGGAAATAATTAAAGTCAAGGCAATTATGCACGGATCTTGGGATTGTGCTTTCCTAACGGCAACCTATGCATGAGTGTGTGATAATTTGATACAAATTCCAAGTGTTGGCGATAGGGTAGTCTAGGTTAGAAATCCTTGAGGCTAGTGTGTCAAACAAACCTCAAGGGTGCCACTCATTGACCCTTTCGAGTACCTAATGAGTGCTTCTATCAAAATCACCTATTACCTTAATTAGACGCCCCTATTTCTAGGATGGTTCCTTAAGTATAGTCGACTTCACAATCACCCATATGTCTAAGATTGTGAAAATTAGTCAATCGTGCTCATAAATTATTTATTATTAACTTGGTTCATACATCCCTCTTTAAGGGATGATGTGGGTTCCTAAAGTTCACCCAAACCCCTCTTTCAAGGATGGTTTGAGCTTTCAAGAGCTTGGGATTTCATCCATCAAACCCATTTGGATATTTGGGGCTTTCACCCATAAATCCCAATAAATTATCTCAAGCAATAGTAGAAACCAACATCACAAACTAGTAAATACACAACAAGTCACATCTCACACATATTTACACCCTAGTCTAGCACTATCTCAAGAGGAAAAACTAGCTACTCATTAGATAAATAAGTAAAGATTTTACCCAACATCTCCATTGATTTGACTTGAGAAAATCTAAGTGAAGGTTACTTCAAACTTTGAGATCCAACAAATCGTCAGTGGGAGTTCACTAATTCTTCAGTTAGAAGTGACTCCAAAATACACTTCACCTAAAATATATATAATATTTTCTTCTTCAAGAATGAAGGATACAAACCCTAGAACAATGTCTAAAAATTTGTGAAGATGGAATATGATGAATAATAGGGGTTGAGTCTTATTTTTGTCTAGTTTGGGATCATCCATGTGCATTTCTATTTCTGCCCCTAGGCTAGAATTTTTTCGCTAGGCTGCTATCGCATAGGCTCTGCCAGGACTGCATTACCACGACCGCGGTCGCCTCTTGTGATCGTTGTTTATTGACCTGCTTGACTAACTGTGATCACATTCCATTGACTGCGACTGTAGTAACTGAGGCCATTTCTGCTCCTGGTCTTCAACTTCACTTTCTTGCTTTGTTTTGATCATTTTCAATCCCAATCCATATCTTTCTATCTCATCAACTATGTGCTTGAAAAATATGGATATTAGTGCATTTAATCACAATTATGTCTCACTTATTCATAAAAAATAAGGTAAAGTGCACAAATATTGAGTGCAAATGAGAGGTAAAATCACCACTAATCACCTTGTCGGGTATATAAGTATTTCATCACAATCATCCTTCTTCTTAGCCGGGTATATAAGGATATCATCATAATCATGTTCAAGTTTTGTTGGGTATATAAGTATATCATCACAATCATCCTATGTCCTTATCGGATATATAAGCATATCATCATAATCATCAACACAAATATATAACATCAATACTATAATCTATCATCGGGTTACACCCACAATTTTTATCATTAATACAACATCTTCCACTATCCCATACAAGAGAGATATGTATATAGATATATAATAGGTGTACAAACTTAAATTGTGGCTAAAAAGTGTAAATCATTAAATCCATTGCCCAGAGTGAACTTTTCGACTAAATCAATATAAAAGTCTAGAAAGGGTTAGAATCTCTCACGATCGGAGTAATTAGTAGTGTCAAATCATAGATCGGAATCTGTCTCAATTAAATCATTAAAACATCACAAGTAATCTCTTTGACATAAGTTATTCATTAAGACAGGCAGTTATTGGTATGAAGAAATCCATTTTTAAGGTGAAAAGTGGCCTTTGACCCTTATTTAGGAATAAAGGTAATAACATCATATTTTAGTTAGAATTTTTTCATCTACCATAATTAATGATCATGAATGTACCAAATCTATGCATGCCATCACCAGTTTTCATACAATGCAACCATAAGTATCAATATATATTCATAAACTAGAACCACATCCTATACAAGTTTAAACACTTTTTGAATGTCCAATCTACATCATATGACGGCCTTTGGTGCAATAATGTGTCTAGAATAGTTCCAACATCTTAATCACGGCCTTAGGCCCACATACGTATTCAAAACTCATATCAATAATCATATTGATAATCCATCTAGTATCAATAAGCCATAGCATAACTATGAGACATATCATCTCTATGAGCTATCAATCATATCTATGAGGCATATCGTATCTATAGGCCATAAATCATCTCTATGTGGCATCTCAAATCTAGGAAACGTAATATCAGTAAGGCATAACACATCTAGGATACATAATATCGATAAGGTATCTCTCATGTAGGAGGCATAATATAAATAAGGCATCTTACATCTAGGAAGTATAAGTTAAATAAGGGATCTCACTTCTACATGCCATAAATAAATTATTCCTATATTATTAAGCATGTCGATGGACCGTATGATAAATCAAGTCAAAAAGCCATATGATAACTACAAGCGCTCAATCATAATTTGAGAAAACCATTATCATTAACCAAATCATGAAGTAACCTTATACTAAAGGCTTAAAAGTCTCAACTATGACTAATATGCGAACATAAGTCCACAGGGCTAACATAAGTCTTACCCCTAGGTGTGCCGAAAAAACCCACTTCTAATCCTCGAATTTCATATTTAAGAAATTTCTATCCCGAATTAAGCTAAGGTGTCTACATTTATTTCTAGACGATACATAAGCGATAACTAGATCTAAGATTGGAATTCCACCTTGAACATGAACAAATAAGTCAACTCCACCTAAATTATAATTTTAAGATTTCTAAAATAACCCAAATAAGGTTAATCGTATTAACCATGCTTCTAATACTTAAACCACATCCCGAACCTGGTATCATATCATATCTATTATGAATTAGCTCAATCTAGGAATAAAGTAGTAGGATTCTAAAAAGGTAACAAGCAGTTTACCTTATGGGTCAAAACCTTATCTAATCCCCAAACTCAAACAATCATGACTAAGTCATGATTTTCTAACCATAATAAATCTTAGAAATCTCATTCACATGTAATATATAGCACACATCATCATATGAAGAAGACTAGATTGATGTACTCCTAAAAATGGAACCACAAATTATTAAATCGTCCACAAAGTGTATATATTAACCCCACGGCTCCAAAATGTTGCTATTCTAAAAAAATAATAATCTATTAAATGAGACCTATATAGACATATAACGAGTTGGGATAAATTTTTTCACGACTCAAACAAGGGCCTAGCTGTGACGGGTATCTCAAGACCCACGCGAACTGGAGATAACCCCTTTTACCTAATCGAAAAAACATAACACCCTCAATTATCGGATATACTCCAAACATTTTTCAAGATAGCACATAACAAAAATAATGATAATTCATAATATTTCTAAAATAACATTTGTAACCGGACAACCATCTATCACAAAAATAGTCAACCAAACCACCCAAGTCCACAGTAGTCCGACAAAGCTTCTACCAAACCAAAAGTCAATATAATATTGGGACATACCCCCGACAATAGCAAAAACCAATATCTAAAAAATAGTCTAAACTAAAAAAAGGAAACTACAATATAAATTGGGGTCTTTCAAAGGATTGAAGATCACCACTTCTATCTGACTCACTAACTAATCCTGAATCCAAGTTACTAAGCAGGAGAGGTGGAAGTATAGCCAGATCCTGCATTGCGTGGGGATACAACGTCTGAAGATTGTTAATGATTGGAGCCTAGAATGTAACTCAGGGATAGAGGAGCAAAATAATTCCACGATAACGGTTCAAAACCAATAGAACATTCAATGAATAATATCATATAAAGTACATATACATATATAATACCACATGTTGGGGTAGGGAACAAGGCTTAGCATAAACTTCGAAAACATTAGCTTGGGCTGTGTTGCTGAACCGTCATAAAACAAGGCACCCACGGGCTATATGGCCACAACTCCCCCTTAACCGGAATGGCCTCAGTATGTGTAGCCGTATAAACCAAAGAATATCCATATCCGTATAAGCCTCTATGAGGGACTCAAACCTCCCAACATAGTCAAGGTGACTTCAGTATCAATGTATACAATATGGGGGACTCAAACCTCCCATTTATGTACTCAATATGGGGGACGCAAATATCTTGGTAATTTAAACACCTGCACCGGCTAGCGCAATTTCTGGTGTTGGTCCATTGAACATCAACTTTCACATCCTGGCTACACATCCCGCTTGAAATCCTAATTTAAAAAATTCATTGCACAATCATAATCATCAATTCAGTTACTCTACAAAGGAATCTCATTGGTATCGTCATACCAACCCCTCTTGCAAGTGTACAATATGCCAAGAAAATTATTACATAAATTTTGGATTCAAACCTAGTGTTAAAAAAGGAACATCAATCAGTATTTGATATTTAGACTCAAACTCATTACCCTTAAGAAACCCCAATGTTTTAATCCAATTCAATTTATGGCCACCATGGCCCTTTTAAAGTCATTCATAAACCATTAACATTCTTATGCCAAAGCCTTAGTTCAAAACACAATTTAAACTTGTGACAATTTCATTCTCATTGACAATTTCATAAATTTGTTTAGGGCATGCCATTATCAAAGAAAAATCATCAAATTAGGGGTTCAACCATGACCCGTTATTTAAATTACCAGTCCCATGCACGTACATAAACAAAACCATAATTAGAACATGCATAATCATAATTTAAATAATAGAAACAAAATTCAATGATATACATTCAAAACCCTCCACCTCAGTTTAAAAACCACTAATAATGATTCATCAACAATGCTTTTAGTAAACAATCAACAAGAGAGGAGTCACACGCCTATATTATGTAGATTTACAGAGAGAAAGTGACTTTTGAACCATTAGAATACCACTTTCGAGAAACCCTAGCCAATTTTTCTTGGGGGGATCTTGAGAGAGTAATGAGGATGTTTAATCTTATGAGTGAGGAATGAACGACCAAAAAGTGTTATATGGACGTAGGGCCTTAAGGATTTTAAGTGGAAAAATATCAAAAGTGCCCCTAACTTAAAGTTGTTAAAAATGTTCTTAGTTACGAGTCGACCCATTTACTCGTAACTATATCATAAAACTTGAAGCCATGAGTCGTATCCTAGATAGTGAGTTAGACACCCATACATGGTACATATTACGACTCCTTGATCCCCACTCATGAAGAGACCATATGACACGTATGGTCTAGTTGTACCTAAGATAGAATCCAAAGAGATTGACAGTGGACAATATACAACTCAACCTTGCTACTCGTAACATGGTGTCATGACTCATAGTCAGTCAATTGTACTCAGAGTAGAGCCCAACCAATTACACACTTGTTTGGTAACAAATTAGGTCCCTATATCCATAACCATACATAAAACTCATACGATGAGTCGTTAATAGGGTAGAGAGCTCAAAGATAAAGAAATTTTTAGGGACAAATCCAGGGGCATTTCAATCTCCGACTTTAGGATCATTCATTCCTAAATGATGGGTCAAGACACCAGAAGCACGATTAGACTCCATATACCTCTACTCTTACCTTTAAATATATTAGAAAACAAAGATGCCAAGTAAATCATCATTTTCTTTTTAAGAAGTAGTAAACATAGATGTTAACAATGTACACAGACCTTAAGCACGAATTTCCAGAATAGGGAATAGGAATGTATACTTGGACTTCATATCCTCCTCAACTTCCCAAGTAGCTTCCTCAAACCTTTGGTGGTCCGCCATATAACCTTTCCCGAAGCCTCTTCCTTTATTAGTAACCAACAAACTTGCCAACCCAAGATCCTCACTTGGATATCCTCTTAGGACAAAGAATCCGAAATACCAATTTTTCTACGCAAAAAACCAATGATGAATCAGCCACGTATTTTGTAACACAGACACGTATAATATTAGGTGAATAGAACTCATACAAGAGGGCAATTCTAACTCATATGCAACATTACTAACCCAACTCAAAACCAAGTACGGTCCAACATATCTAGGATTGAGCTTCCCCTTCTTCACAAACGGCATCACTCCCTTTATGGGTGACACCTTCAAGAACACCCAATCCCCAACCTCAAATTCCAACTCTTTTCGCCTTACATTCGTATAAGAATTTTGGAAACTTTGGTTGGTCTTAAGACTATCCCAGATCACTTTCACCTTTTCCATAGCTTAGTGAACCAAATCTAGGCTAAACATCTTTGCCTTACCAATCTTGAACCATCCAATAGGAGATTTACACCTCATACCATAAAATTTCTCTAACGGAGCTATAATAATAATAGAATGGTAACTATTGTTATGGGAAAATTCAATGAGAGGTAAGTGGTCATACAACCTACCAACAAAGTCGATCACAAAAGCTCGCAGCATATATTCTGAGGTATGAATAGTTCTTTTCGCTTGCCCATCCACCTGTGGGTGAAAGGCTGTGTTGAGTCTCACTTTATTCCAAAAAAACCATATTGAAAAGAGCACCAAAAATTTGATTAAAACTGAGTACCATGACCTGAAATGATCAATACAGGTGCACTATGCAATGTTACAAATTCGTGAAGAAATAACTTTGCATAGTCCTCAGTAGAACAATTGGTCCTCCCTGGCAATAAGTGAGCAGACTTAGTCATCCTATCCACGATGACCCAAAGAGTGTGATACTGATTTCATGACAACAGAAGACCGATAATGAAAGCCACATTATGTTATCTCCCATGTCCACAACAGCATTTCAATCTCTTGGATTAGCCTACCGGGCCTTATGTAATCAACCTTCACTTGATGAAATAGCATACACTTAGCGGCAAAGTTGGCTACATACCACTTTATCTTATTTTACCAATACATATCCTTGAGGTCATGATATATCTTTGTTTAACTGTGATGAACTGTATACTATGATTCATGGGCCTCGCCTAAAATCCTACCTCACAACCCATCAGTATCAGGAACACACAACCTCTTTGGGTACCTCAAGACACCATCACCGTTTGCTTACCCATATCATTCTTTATTTTTATTAAGAGAGGGCCTAATATTAGTTTCTTCTTTATTTTAGAACCAATTGATGATTGTGCCACTTGTTGCACAAACACGCCACCATCCTCAAAGTTGAGGATATGAAATCCAAGATTAGCCAAATGGTGAATATACTTTTCCGATTTCCACTTATCTTTATCCATATAAGTTAAACTCCCCATTGTTTACTAGATAAAAGAATTATCAACTATGTTAGCTTTCACTTAATGGTAGGGACGACTCATATCATAGTCTTTTAGCAACTCAAACCACCTCTTTTGCTTTAGATTAAGCTTTTTAGAATGAAAACATACTACAACCTCTTACGATCAGAAAGATATCAACATGGACCCCATACAAATAGTGATCCCAGATTTTTATGTGAATACCATAGCTAACAAATCGAAGTCATGAGTTAGATAGTTCTTCTCATAAAACATTATCTATCTAGAGGCATAAGCAACAAACTTATCATACTGTATTAAAAAACAACCCAAACAAATCTAAGATGCATCATAATAGATGATGAAACCCTCTGTGCCTTCGGGAAGAATTAAAATCAGAGATGAAGTCAACTTATCTTCCATCTTCTCAAAACTACCTTTACTAGAATTCACCTTCTTTTGAGTCAACTTGGTCAATGAGGTGGCAATGGGAGAGAAACTTTCCACATATCTTCTGTAGTAGCCGACAAAACCAAAAAAGCTCTGAATATCGGTTGGATTCATGGGTTTAGGCCATTTATTAACCACCATAACCTTCTTAGATTCCACTATGATCCCCTCAATAAATACAACATAACTTAGAAATATACTAGTATTCAACTAGAATTTGCACTTCAGAAACTTAACATACAATTACTAATATTTCATGTTCTGCAATATAATGTAGAGTTGATTAACATGATCCTCCTTACTCTTAGAGTATACCTAAATATAATCAATGAAGACAATTACAAACAAATTCAAAAACTAACAAAGGACCCTATTCATCACGTCCATAAATGCCATCGTGGCATTGGTCAAACCAAAAGACAAGACCAAGAATTCAAAATGCCCATACTAAGTGGATAAAGCTGTCTTACAGATATCCACCTCCGTAATATTTAACTAATGATAGCCAGACCAAAGATCTATCTTAGAGAAGAATTTAGTGCTCTAAATCTGATAAAAGATGTCATAAATTTTAAAAAGTTGGTACTTATTCTTTAATGCCATCTTGTTCAGTTATCGTTAATCAATACACATCCCAAGAGAACCATTCTTTTTACGCACAAACAAGATAGGTGCACCCCATGGGCACACGCTAGGATAGATAAAACCCTTTTCTAAGATCCTTCAACTCAGTTGGAGTCATTCTATATCGAGGAATATATATAGGAAAAGTGTACGAAACATAGTCAATCAAAAAATCAATCTCCCTATTGGGAGGAACACCACGTAGATCTTCAGGGAAGAATTTAAGAAACTCATTTACCATAGAAATAAAATATAAGAAAGTGTCCTCCGAGTTTGAGTTCTTAACCCGATCCAACTGACAGAGACTCGGTAGCAGTGAGTTGAGCATGGAATACTAGGAGCTTCTCCTCCACTTTATCAAGTCAAATACCTATCTTAGGGAGTAACCTTGTCCTATATAAGTTAGCATAGTAGAAGTTTTGGCATTTAGTGGCCATTAACTTGGTCTTCTCAAAATCGTCCATGTTCATGGATTAATACCTATAAGAAATACATTACAGAACATCATTAGCATTATTATACCAAAAACCATATTAGATTGGTCAAAAAAACTCATGTGGTAGTGTTATAGAAGGTTGTGGTATGAGAAATGGTTTTGCACAAATTTTGGTTTCTGCAGACACTGCCCTCAGGTATGGTGATAGTGAAGTAATTACTGTGATCACGTTGCCATGATAAATCTCATTATGATCGTGATAGAGGTACCTGAGACCATGGTTGACAGTCTGGACATAACTTAAGAAATATAATTTTACCCGTAATTTTATGTTCAACTAGGAAAATCAACATTATAATTAGAGAACTCAAGCTTAGGATGTGTGATCATAGCCCCGAACTCAAAGGAATTCATGTTGAACTCATTGGGATATTGAATCAAACACATGGTGTACACTTCAATTCCTATAATTTTAGGCCTACTTGTGGGTGCTCAATACGTCCCGATTGGTGTGTACACTGGCTACCATAACTAATCACTACAATACTCATAATCAAACATACATTTTGTGTTAAAAATGATACTTTGAGCCTTTCCCTAAATTACTAGCTCTAAGCATGCAAATTCATTAAATACAAAGGATTTGAGACAACATACCAAGTTTGATGATGCAATTGAATTAAAATAATACTTGGATACTCTACATAATGCAATTTTTTTTTGAAGAATTTGAAAAAGGAGTGTGAAGGGAAATGATAGTCAAATTTTCATTTAAGCTGATTCGACCACGATCGGAGTCCTAGTTACACGATTGCGGTAATGGATCCTCCGCGATCGTGTAGACACGAGCCGCAGTCGTGGTAACTGAGACCAAATATCAGGTCTCTTTCACTCATCTCATCATTTTTGACATGTCAATTACAAAAATTCCTTTTTTATTTTCAATCAACATTCTCCTAGAACCACCTTTTCTTGGATTATGCATGAAAAAAATGCAAAAATTAAACCTACTCTATCATGCATAAAATAAAAAGATAAGGGCTATTTTTTGTGGCTTGGTGGGGTTCCTCCCATCGAGCACTTAGTTTAAATTATTAGCGTGATGCCTTCTCAACTTCCCTTTGTACTTCCACTTAGAAGATTTGAATCTCTATCCCAACTTTTGTTCTCTATGCAATAAGCGGTAGAGGGACAGAAGATTCAGATCTTCCAAGATAAAACTTATAAGAAATAAGGAAAAGGCGAGGAAGATTCTATCTTTCCATATTGTGGACTTCAACTTTTTACCAAATTTCATATTAAATATGCGTTTTGGGTCCTTGAGTAAAGGTGAGCATATGAATAGGCCACTAGTTACACATCAGAAGTTGAAATCCTTGTACATTGATGGTAGGGATTCCATGTAGTATTTTTGAGTGTCAAATCCCAATATGTAGGGATATTCGTCTTTCTCTCCACAAACAACCATTTTCCTAGGTAGATGGATTCTCATCACATCTTCTAAGTACAATGTTGAGATGTTGTTTGAATAAGGTCTAACCCCTAATTCTAGAATTGCCTCCTCCATAGCTCTTTTACTCTGAAATGAACTAGAGTGGTCATAAGAGATATGTTTTAATTATTATTTTGACTCTAGTACCATTTTATTTATTTGGACACCTTCCACATTATTTGATTCTTTAGGAAATCACCTAGGATTCTTCACTACTAAACTCATCATCATATCTTGGTTTCTCTTCTTGATTAGCCTCTTTTTGGGAAATGGGCAAGGTAGTGATGTTTGCAAGATTTGATTCCTTGCCCGTTTCTTCTGTCTTGACAATTTTCTTTCTAACTGGCTCATTGAATTAATGTATGTCTTGCACATTCTCCCCCATTGTCGTTACCCAGTCCAAAATAGTTTGAAGTATTTCTTCAAAACTATTGAAACCGTTATGCTGCTCTTCCTATTTCTCATCATATGAACTATCGAACTCATAAGAAGAACTAACATCTTGGTTAGCATATTAAGGGAAGGGGAATTCGGGCAATCACTCCAATGTCTGTCTCGACCACCACAAAAATAACAAGTATACTCCCAATAGGATCGTGACGTTGTTCTCATCTCTCTCTGGGGAGGATATGTGCAATCTCTATCAAGGTACAGTTCGTCACAATATTGACATGTATCGTCAAGATAGGACTTCCAACTACAAAAATCATATTTGTCGGTAGATGCCACAAAGAAAAGTAAAATAAAAATAAAAATCTACCTAACACAAGAAATAAAAGAAAATTATAAGCAAATATTTACATGTTCGAATCTAAGAAAGTAATCTAGAATTCCAAACTAACTTAATACGCCAAATTGGTTCCCGACAATGCTACTATTTTATATAACACTCAACTTACACATAAATTTAAGTGCAAAGCGGTCATTGTCAATATATTTAGCCAACTTTGGAGTTGGTGTCGAATCTACCTGGAATAATGTATGGGGCAACTAAATTAGGTTTGAACTATAGATACTAGCTAAATTAAAACCAATAATATAAAATAATAAAAAATGGTGGGAGGGGGAGGTTGAAAGATAGCACACTTAATTTTCTTTTTTTAGAATTCTCTAGTATAAATTTAGGGCTACAAATAATTAAAGTTTAGGCAATTAGGTACGGATCTTGTGCTTATGCTTTCTTAAGGGCAACCTATGCATGAGTTTGTGATAATTTGATACAAATTCCAAGTGTTGGTGGTGTGGTAGAATAGGTTAGAAATCCTTGAGGCTAGTTTGTCAACAAAACCTCAAGGGTATCACTCATTGACCCTTTTGAGTACCTAATGAGTGCTTCTATTAAAATCACCTAATACCTCAATTAGACACCCCTATTTCTAGGATGGTACCTTAAGTATAGTCGACTTCTCAATCACCCTTATGTATAAGATTGTGAAAATTAGTCAATCATGCTAATAAATTTTCTATTAATACATTGGTTTCCACATACCTCTTTGAAGGATGATGTGGGTTCCTAAAGTTCACCCAAACCCCCTTTTCAAGGATGGTTTGAGCTTTCAAGAGCTTGAGATTTTCATCCATCAAACCTATTTGGGTATTTAGGGCTTTCACCCATAAATCCCAAGAAATTATCTCAAGCTCTAGTAGAAACCAATATCACAAACTAGTAAATACACAACAAGTTACATTTAACCATATATTTACACCCTATTATAGCACAATTCCAAGAGGAAAAACTAGCTACTCATAAGAAAAATAAGTAAAGATTTTACCCAACGTCTCTATTGATTTGACTTGAGAAAATCTAATTGGAAGTTACTTCAACCTTTGAGGTCCAACAAATCATCAATGAGAATTCACTAATTCTTCACATAGAAGTGACTCCAAAATACTCTTCACCCTAAATTTATTTAATGTTTTCTTCTTATAGAATGGAGGCTACAAACCCTAGAACAATGTCTAAAAATTGGGGAAGATGGAATATGACAAATAATAGGGTTTGTGTCTTATTTTTGTCCAATTTAGGATCAGCCATGTGCATTTCCATTTCTGCCCCTGGGCTAGAATTTTTCTGCTAGGCCGCGATCGCATAGGCTCTGCCATGACCGCATTACCGCGATAGCGATCGGCTCTTTTAATCACTAGTTATTGACCCGCTTGACTAATCGCGGTCACATTCCTTTGACCATGACTGCACTAACAGAGGCCTTTCTGCTCCAGGTCTTCTGCTGCACTATCTTGCTTTCTTTTGATCATTTTCAGCCCCAATCCACATATTTCTATCTCATCAACTCTGTGCCTGCAAAATGTGAATATTGGTGCATTTAATCACAATTATGTCTCACAAATTCATTAAAAATAAGGTAATATGCACGAATATTGAGTTCAAATAAGTTATAAAATCACCACTCATCACCTTGCCGGGTATATAAGCATATCATCATAATCATCCTCTTGCCTAGCCGGGTATATAAGCATATCATCATAATCATCCTCTTGCCTAGCCGGGTATATAAGCATGTCATTACAAATATCTTCAAGATTTGCCGGGTATATAAGTATATCATCATAATTATCCTATGCTCTTGTCGGATATATAAGCATACCATCATAGTCATCAATACAAATTTATAACATCAATACTATAATCTATCATCAGGTTTTACCCAAAATTTTTATCATCAATACAACATCTTCCTACATCCCATACTGCAGAGATGTGTATATAGATATATAATTGGTGCACGGACTTAAGTTGTGGCTAAAAAATTGTAAATCGACAAATCCATTGCCCAGAGTGAACTTTTCGACTAAATCAATATAAAAGTCTAGAAAGGGTTAGAATCTCTCATGATCGGAGTAATTAGTAGTATCAAATCATAGACCAGAATCTATCTTAATTAAATCATTAAAACGTCATAAGTAATCACTTTAACATAGGTTATTCATTAAGACAAGAAGTTATCGCTATGAAGAAATCCATTTTTAAAGTGAAAAGTGGCCTTTAACCCTTATTTATGATAAAAGGTAATAAAATCATATTTTAGTTAGAATTGTTTCATCTACCTTAATTAATGATTAGGATTGTGACAAATTAATGCATGCCATTACCAGTTTTCATACAATGCAACCATAAGTATCAATATATATTCATAAACTACAACCACAACCTATACAATTTTAAACACCTTCCGAATGTCCAACCTATATCATAAGACGGCCTTTGGCATAATAATGTGTCCGGAATAATTACAACATCATAATCATAGCCTTAGGCCTATATACGTATCCGAAACTCATATCAATAATTATATTGATAATCCATCTTGTATCTATAACCATAGCATAACTATGAGACATATCATCTCTATGGGCTATCAATCGTGTCTATGAGGCATGTCGTATCTATAGGCCATAAATAATCTCTATGTGGCATATCACATATAGGAAACATAATATCAGTAAGGCATCTCACATCTAGAAGGCATAATATCAATAAGGTATCTTACATCAAGTTGGCATAATATAAATAAGGCATCTCACAACTAGGAGGCATAAGATAAATAAGGTATCTCACATCTATAGGCCATGTATAATAACTATGTTTATTCGTATATTATTAAGCATGTCGATGGACCATATGATAAATCAACTCTGAAAGCCATATTATAGATACAAGCCCTCATTTATAATTCAAAAAAATCATCATCATTCACCAAGTCACGAAGTAACCTCATACTAAAGGCTCAAAAGTCTCAACTATGCCTAATATGTGAACATAAGTTCACAGGGCTAACACAAGTCTTAGCCTTAGGTGGGCCGAAAAAACCCACTTCTAATCCTCGAATTTCATATTTAAGAAATTTCTATCCCGAACTAGGCTAAGGTGTCTACATTCATTTCTAGATGGTACATAAGCCATAACTAGGTCTAAGATTGGAATTCCACCTAGAAGATGAGCAATTAAGTCAACTCCACCTAAATTACAATTTTAAGTCTAAAATATCCCAAATAAGGTTAATCATACTAACCATACTTCCAATATTTAAATGACATTCTGAACCTAGCATCATATCATATCTATTATGAATTAGCTCAATCTAGGAATAAAGAAATAGGATTTTAAAAGGGTAACAAGCATTTTACCTTATGGGTCAAAAACCTCATCTAATCCCCAAACTCAAACAATCAAGACTAAGTCACGATTTTCTAACCATAATAAATCTTAGAAATGTCATTCACATGAAATATATAACACACATCATCAAATAAAGATGAGTAGATCGAAGCCATCCTCAAAGCCGAACCATATATAAATAAATCATCCACAAAATATTTGTATTAACCCCACGGTTCAAAAATATTGATACTTTATAAAAATTACAATCTACATGTTAGTACGAGTCAAATGAGACTTATATAGACAAATAACGTGTTGGGTTAAATTTTTTCAAGACTCAAACCAGGGCCTTGCCGTGAAGGGTATCTCAAGATGCACGCAAACTGGAGATAACCCCTTTTACCTAACAGAACCAACACAACACCCTCAATTATCGGATTGACTCAAAACATATTACAAGATAGCACATAACAAAACTAATGATAATTAATAGTATTTCTACACTAACTATTTGTAACCGAACAACCATCCATCACCAAAATAATATGCCAAATCACCCAAGTCCACAGTAGTCTAACAAAGCTTCTATGAAACCAAATGTTAATAAAATATTGGGACATGCCCCCGACAATATCCAAAATCAATATATAAAGAATTGTCAAAATAAAAAAAGGAAACTGCAATTTGAATTGGGGTCATTCAAAAGATTAAAGATCACCACTTCTATCTTATCTAACTCATTAACTAATCCTAATACAAGTTACTAAATAAGAGAGGTGGAAGTATGGCCAGTTCTTGCATCGCGTGGGGAAACAACATCTGAAGACGATTAGCGATTGGAGCACTAGAATGTAACTAAGGGATAGGGAAACAAAATAATTCCATGATAAAGGTTCAAAACCAATATAACATTCAATGAATAATATCATATAAAGTACATATACATATATAATACCACATGCTGGGGTAGGTAACAAGGCTTAGTATAAAGTTAAAAAACATTAGCCTAGGCTGTGAGGCTGAACCGTTATAAAACAAGGCACCCATGGGCTATATGGGCACAACTCCCCCTTAACTGGAATGGCCTCATTATGTGTAGTCGTACGAACCAGAGAATATCCATATCTGTACAAGTCTCTATGAGGGACTCAAACTTCCAAGCATAGTCAAGGTGACTTATGCATCAATTTATACAATATGGGGGACTCAAAACTCCCATTTATGTATACAGTATGGGGGATAAAATCTCTTAGTAATTTAGAGACCTGCATCGGCTAGCGCAATTTCTGGTGTTGGTCTATTAGGACATCAACCTTCATGTCTCTCTTGAAATCCCAATTTAAAATATTCATTGCACAATCATAATCATCAATTCAGTTACTCCACAAAGGAATCTCATTGGTATCATCATAACAACCCCACTTGCAAGTATATAACATGTCAAGAAAATTATTATATTAATTTGTGACTCACACAGTGTTAAAAACAGAACATCAATCAATGTTACATATTTGCACTCAAAACCATTAACCCAAAAAACCCCAAGGTTTTATTTCAATTCAATTTATGGCCACCATGGCCCTTTTAAAGTTATTCATCAACCATTAATATTATTATGCCAAAGCCTTAGTTCATAACACAATTTAAACTTGTGACAATTTCATTTCATTGACAATTTCACAAATTAGTTTAAGGCATGCCATATTCAAAGAAAAAATCATCAAATTTGGGGTTCAACTATGACCCCTCAACTTAATCACCAGTCCCATGCACCACATGTACAAAACCACAATTAGAACATGCATAATCATAATTTAAACCATAAAAATAAAATTTGATGATATGCATTCAAAACCCTTCACCTTGGATTTAAAACCACCATTAATGATTCATGAATAATGCTTTTAGTAAACAATCAACAAGGGAGGAGTCACATGCCTAAATTATGAAGATTTACAGACAGAAAGTGACTCTTGAACCATTAGATTACCACTTTGGAGAAACCCTAGCCAATTTTTCTTGAGGGGATCTTGAGAGAGCAAAGAGGATGTTTAATCTTCTGAAGTAAGGAATCAATGACTAAAAAGTGTTATATGAATGTAGGGCCTTAAGGGTTTTAAGTGGAAAATGTAAAAAGTGCCCTAACTTAAAGTTGTTAAAAGCCGTTCTTGGTTATGAGTCGACCCATTGACTCGTCACCACATCATAAGATCGTAGCCATGAGTCGTATGCTAGATAGTGAGTTAGACTCCCATACATGGTACATATTACGACTCCATGATCCCCACTCTTGACCATACCATACGACACGTATGGTATAGTTGTACCTAAGACAGAATCCAAAGAGATTGACAGTGGAAAATATATGACTCAACCAAACTACTCGTAACATGGTGTCATGACTCATAGTCAGTCAATTGTACTCAGAGTAAAACCTAGCCAATTACACAATGGTTTCATAACAGCTTGGGTCACTATACCCGTAACCATACATAAGACTCGTATGGTGAGTCATCAATAGGTTAGAGAACTCAAAGATATAGGAACTTTTTAAGGACAAATCCAGTGTATTTTAGTATCCACCCTTAGGATCATTCATCCCTGGGTCAAGGCAATATAAGCATGATTAGACTCCATATACATCTACTCTTACCTTGAACTATGTTAGAAAACAAAGATGCCAAGTAAATCATCCTTTCCTTTTACAAAATAGTAAACATAGATGTTAAGAATATACTAATACCTCAAACACGAATTTCCAGAATAGGGAATAGGAATGGATACTTGGACTTTATATACTTCTCGACTTCCCAAGTAGCTTCCTTAAACCTTTGGTAGTCCACCATATAACCTTTGCTGAAGCCACGCCCTTTGTTCTCAAGGAACAAACTTGTTAACCCAAAATCCTCACCATGACCTCCTAATAGGACAAAGAATCCAAAATACCAATTTGTCTAAGCAAACAACCAAAGATGAATCACCCGCGTATTTCCTAATATGAACACGTAAAATATCAGGTGAATAAAATGCATGCAAGAGGGAAATTCCAAATCATATGAAATATTACCAACCTAACTCCAAACGAAGTACGGTCCAATATATCTGGGACTGAGCTTCCCCTTCTTCCCCAACTGCATCACTTCCTTCATGGGAGAAACCTTCAAGAACACCCAATCCCCAACCTCAAATTCCAACTCTCCCCTCCTTACATTCGTATAGGACTTTTTGGAAACTTTGGGTGGTCTTAAGCCTATGTCTGATCACCTTCACCTTTTCCATAGCTTGGTGAACCAAATCCAGGCAAAACATCTCTGCCTCATAAATCTTAAACCACCAATAGGAGATCTACACCTCATACCATACAATACCTCTAACGGAGCTATACCAATGATAAAATGGTAACTATTATTATAGGAAAATTCAATGATAGGCAAGTCGTCATACAACCTGCCACTAAAGTCGATCACATAAGCTCGCAACATATCTTTTAAGGTCTGAATGGTTCGTTTTGCTTGCCCATCCACCTGTGGGTGAAAGGCGATGTTGAGGCTCACTTTATTCCATAAACATTATTGAAAAAAAGCACTAAAGATTCGATTAGAACTGAGTACCATGATATGAAATGATCAGGGCAGATGAGCTATGCAACATTACGACCTCTTATTGCTCCTCCCTGGCAAAAAGTGAGAAGACTTAGTGATCCTATCCACAATGACCCTAATAGAGTGATACTGCTTCCATGTCAGTGGAATACCAGTAATAAAAGCCATACTAATTATCTCCCATGTCCATAACGGCAGTTTAATCTCTCAGATTAGCCTATCGGGCCTTAGGTACTCCACCTTTACTTGCTGGAACACCATACACTTAACGGCAAAGTTGGCTACATACTGCTTCATATTATTTTACCAATACATATCCTCGAGGTCATGATACATCTTTGTTGAACTGGGATGAACCGTATACCATGATTCATGGGCCTCAGCCAAAATCCTACCTCGTAACCCATCAATATCAGTAACACACAACCTTATTAGGTATCTCAAGATACAATCACTATCTGCTTACCCATATTATCCTTTATTTTCAACAAGAGAGTTTCTAATACCTATTTCTCTTTTATTTCAGAACCAACAGATAATTTTGCTACCTGTTGCACAAACACACCACCATCTTCAAAGTCGAGGATAATAACTCCAAAACTAGAAAAACGGTGAATATCCTTTCCAATTTCTACTTATCTTTATCCATATAAGTTAGACTCCCCATGGATAACTGGCTAAGTGAATTATCAACTATGTTAGCTTTAATTTAATAGTAGGGATGGCTCATATCATAGTCCTTCAGCTAATAAAACCACCTCCTTTGCTTGAGATTAAGGTTTTTTTGAGTGAACAGGTACTGCAAGATCTTATGGTCAGAAAAGATATAAACATGGACCCCATACAAATACTGATGCCAGATTTTCAATGTGAATACCACAACTAACAAATCCAAGTCATGAGTTAGATAGTTCTTCTCATAAAACATTATCTTTCTAGAGGCATAAGCAAAAAACTTATCGTGTTGTATTAAAACACAACCCAAACAAATCTAAGATTCATCATAATAGATGATGAAACCCTCTGTGCCTTCAGGCAGAGATAAAATCAGAGTTGAAGTCAACTTATCTTTCATTTTATCAAAACTACCTTCACTAGAATTCACCTTCTTTTGAGTCAACTTGGTCAATGAGGTGGCAATGGGAGAGAAACTTTCCATATATCTACTGTAGTAGCCGACAAAACCAAAGAAGCTCTGAATATCAGTGGGATTTATGGGTTTAGGCCATTTATTAACCACCATAACCTTCTTAGAATCCACTATGATCCCATCAATAGATACAACATAACCTAGAAATATAATATTATTCAACTAGAATTTGCACTTCAAAAACTTAGCATACAATTGCTAATATTTCATGTTCTGCAATACAATGTAGAGTTGATCGACATGATCCTCCTTACTCTTAGAGTATACCTAAATATCATCAATGAAGACAATTACAAACAAATTCAAAAGCTAACAAAGGACCCTATTCATCACGTCCATAAATGCCATCGTGGCATTATTCAAACCAATAGACAAGACCAGGAATTCAAAATTCCCATACTAAGTGCGTAAAGCTGTCTTACGGATATCTACCTCCCTAATATTTAACTAATGATAGCCAGACCAAAGATCTATCTTAGATAAGAATGTAGTGCTCTAAATCTAATAAAAGATGTCATAAATTCTCAAAAGTGGGTACTTATTCTTTAACATCATCTTGTTCAGTTGTCGTTAATCAATACACATCCCAAGGTAACCATCCTTTTTATGCACAAAAATGATAGGTGCACCCCATGGGGATACACTAGGACAGATGAAACCCTTGTATAAGAGATCTTTCAACTGAGTTAAAGTCATTCTATTAGAGGAATAGAGATAGGACGAGTGTTAGGAACATAGTTAATACAAAAATTAATCTCCCTATTGGGAGGAACACTAGTAAATCTTCGGGGAAGTCTTCAGGAAACTTATTTACTACAATAATAAAATGTATTAAAGGGTCCTCCGAGTTGGAATTCTTAACCCAATCCAACTAATAGAGACAACCCTTGGAAATTAATTTTCGAGCTCTAAGATACGATATGAATCTCCTCTTAGACTCTAGGGAACTTCCCTCCAATCCAATAATTGGTTCATCATGGAATTTAAATATGATTTTATGTGTTTGATAGTCTAATAAAGCATAGCATGAGTACAGCCAGTCCATCCCCAAAATAATATCAAAGTCAACCATGTCTAACTCTATCAAGTCCACCAAATTTTTTATATTACAATTAGATATCAGACAACCCCTATAGAACCTTTTAGAAATAACAGAGTCACCCACCAGGATAGAAATAGAAAAAATATTGGATCTACACTCAGGACCAAAATAAAAAGGCACAGCTACAAATGGGATCATATGTGAGAGAGGACCCTAGATTAAGTAAATAGTGTATATCATGGGAAAAGATTTCAACATACTAGTAAAGACATCGGGAGTTGCCTCAAACTCCTTATAGAAAGCAAGAGCAGAAAAATAATTTTGGCCAGTGCCAGTACTAAAAGCAGAAGTAGTCCCTTTGGCCCAAGAGCTGATAAAGATGTAACAAGAATCTTGATGGCCTATAAGAAGGCCTAGAAGGAAAATCATGCAGCATATGGCCAATCTTTCCATAATTAAAACATCAATTTCTCCCCTTCTCACATTGCCACAGTGAGGATGACCATAAAATCTATAAGGGGATATGATAGAGCAGACTAAGCCCCACTATCTTGAGATTGGGCACTCTTTACCTTGTACCCTCCATCATGCTGAGAAAAAAATCACCCGACGACATCGGGTAAAGACTACTAGTCATAAAAACAGAACCAGAACTCCCCCACTTCTTCTTAGGCCATTTTCCGCTCATCTTTACTACTCTATTACTGGCCTCCACTATGATTAAAAAATCTAAATTTCTTACTCTACCTCTTAGCAATATCAGCCCATTTCTTATTATCTTTCTCAACTTGGTGCATATACACCACCAACCAAGAAATATCCATATCCTTGTTCAACAAGGCAACCTTACTCTCTAGAATAAACTTATAAGATAATATAGAAGAAAACTTACGCATTCTAGTTCTTATTCTAGACACCAACTCAGTAGCATACCTAAACAACTGATGGAATTTCAAGGTATACTCCTTGACTGTCATTCTCCCTTGTCTCAGATTCAAAAATTACTTTGCTTTTGCCTTCCTTAACTCCTGAGGAGAGAAGCAGTCCATAAAAATGCTAGAGAAGTCATCCCACAGTGTAGAGTTAGTATCTCCCCTATACTTTTCCTACTCCTCGTACCATTAGTATGCCAGACCCTGTAACTAATAACCAACAAACTCCACGCCTTCAATATCTAAAGCATGCATAATCTATAAGATCTTCTCCATCCCATCAATAAAAACATAAGGATCATTTTCAACCTTAGCACCAGTAAAAATTGGTGGACTCAACCTTATGAGTTGGTCAACCCTTGTGGCCTGAAAATATAGATTACTATGCTCGATATAAAAAGCTACCAATTAAGCAAACATATGTCTAGACTGACGAAACTAAGCATTTGTCACATTATCGGTGGAACTCTAGGAGGGCAATAAGGAATTGGACCCTTAGATTAAGTCTGAACCCTATAAGCAGGAATTTTCCCATCAACAGTGTCCCCAAGTGGAATAAAGAAGTTTCCATGAGCTTCAAATCATATGAAAGGCATGTCATTCTCTTGTAAGATGGGGAAATATATTATTCACCACACTTATAAGAAGGGAATAATATATACCCATAAAAGAGACTTTACTTAACATAGCATTGTGTACACCCAACTGACCATGAACCTAGTCTTTAATACCACCTTTGTAATGACCCAAACTAAAGCCTAGTTGTGACGGGTATCTCAAGTCCCACGTGGACCAGAGATCACCTATTTTAACTTACAGAATGTAACACCCCATATTTTCCTAGATATGTTAAGTCCTATTGCATAAGTATTCATATATAAAAATTCTAAAATGCTAAGTATTTTTTATTTTAGAGCCTGCTAATGCTTAGAAAATTCAATTAGCTTTCGAAAGATATAAAATTTTCCCAAATTCAATAATCGGGTAAGAAGTTATGGAGATTTTAAGTTTCAATCATCATACATCATTATTTTAACCCTCAGCGCATCTTGTAGCCAGCCCAAATGACAATTGCCAATTTTTAGTGTAACTCCGCGATCATGGTGCATCATAGAACAGGCCAAATTCCTATTTGCCAATTTCCATAGGGTTTTCACGATGTAGGCGCATCATGAAGTTGTCCAAAACAACATTCAAATCTTTAACACGATTGCACCACATCGCAATATTTGTCTAGGTCCTAGTTCTCCATTTTCTAGTGGCTTGGAACGATAGTGGCTCATCGCGCCAAGGGAAAAAATTGGGTTTTTCAGTTTTCTGCTTCCATTTTTAAATTTGTCCAAGGGCAATTATGTCTTTTTTCATGGACCTAATTAACCTAAAACACAAAATTTAGCCTCAATCGACCTAAATATTCATTAATTATTCAACTCTTCTTCAAAATTAAAGATCCCCTTTAAAAAAAAAAGAACCCTAGCTCTCAAATTCAAGGTAATTTCGTAAGACCTCTCCATCAATCCTTCCAAATTCATTGTCACAGGTATGTTAGATGTTCATCCATGGAGCTCAATAAATATTTTTAATTATAAAGTTATGATATTTTAAAGTTATTTGATTTGAAATCTTTATTTCATCCATTAGTTTCCATGAACTTTGATTTAATACTATATTTTAATGAAGTTATTGTTGTTATTCGATTCCCTATGTTTTAGTTCCATCATTTGTTGAATTAGATCATGACTTAGTGTTCTCATGATAATATCATGTCAATTATGCCGGTCCTTTAGTAATTCTATGATTATTTTAAACCATGAACTATAAGTGTTTGATAAATTGCCTATAAGAAAAATATATTTAATAAGAGTCTTCATGCTATGTCCTTCAATGTTTCAATGTTATGCTAATACTATTGTTTTGAGTCCTGGGGATATTGAGTATCCAAAACCATAGTTGTTCACTTAATGTTCTCTCAGTATCTTTAGAATAACTTCACATTATATCTTGAGCATTATCACATCAGTCAGTTAAACTCAAAATTGTCTAGCATTTTAGTTTCATTCAGTTGGGAGTAGGATTTAGCACCGAGTGAGTGTAGGGATAGCGGCTTCTCTGTCAGATAGGTAGAGTTGTTAGTAGCAGTCCTTATACTCCAGAACTACGTAGCCAGCAAAGGATATGAGTAGTCATCCATCAGATTAGGCTTGACTATCTCACATAGGTTACCCATCAGTACAGGCTTGACACCCTTAGTCCTTTGGACATGATATCAGTTTAATAAATCTAGACAGCCAGCTGTAGTTCCCATGGTACAGTCCAACTGGGTTACAGTTGGACCCCGATTAGCTCAAATTCGGGAATGTCGGTTAGAATATACCTCCCACAGTCTTAAATATAGTCTCAGTTACAGTTCCTATTCAGTTCTTTAGTCTTAGTATTTCTTGACCAAAGAATATAGATTTCAGTTAATTTCAGTATTTCAGTTTGCATATTTTATCCAGTTCATGTCATACGTATGGTCATGTATCCTCTATGTCTACAAATTTTCATGTATTTTTAATATTTATGGACTTTTATGTATATTCAGTATCTATAAATTTCATGTTCTCTATTCGGTATCCCATTCTTTACATGTATATTCAGATAGATCATTACTCCTATTCATGAAACCTTGCATATTAGTCTACCTAATTTAGCAAACTAGTATGTTTAAAGTACTGATCATATACCTTTCTTTTATGCTATGATGTCTCATATCGTAGGTGCTGATGTTCAGTTCCTAGATTGCACTTAGTCCCTCAGATTCTCAGCAGTACAGTAGCAGTGGTAAGTCCTCATTACCCAAGGACAGGCAATCTTATCTCATGTTTTTATATCAGTAGTTAGTAGAGTTAGTTGGGGGTTTTTCCCATCAACTCTTAGTTAGTTAATCTTAGAAGTTTTTCAGACATTACAGTCAGTTTGTTGTTTAGTTTATCAGTACTTTATCAGATTTAGATATTAATTTTCCTAGATTTATATTTCAGTTTGAAGTCAGATATTTAAAACTTTATAGAACTTCAATTATTCTTCTGTATTTATGATTATATTATTCAGTGCTCACATCAGGTACCAGCTCATGGGTTAGCTTCTGGTCTTTCGGGACTGTAAGCACCAAGTAATGACTAGGGGGTAGTCTCATCTTATTATAAACTTAGTATCAGAGAATATAGTTTTAAAGTATTCTAGGAAGTCTGAAAACCGCATAGAGTAGAGTTTTGTTCATGGGTGTGTAGCGTGTCACACTTATTGACAAGAGGATACAAGGCATTTAGAAAAAAGTTTTCATTATTTCAGTATTCATGTCATGCGAGTGAGCATGAGCTCAATTTAAACTCTTTGTCTAATTTGTTTCCTCCTTCGGTTTATAGGGAATGCCTCTTAAGAAAAAAGAAATAAGAATAGGAACTCAGCCAGACCCTCAGCTCATACAGGCAGATCCTCTGGACAAGTATGTCTCTTACATAGAATTTAAGGTTGCGTTCGCTACTCTAGCAAACTTTGTAGTAGCAAAAAATGAATGGCCAGCTACTATTCCAGCCAACCCAGTGGCCAATACTACTGCAATATGAATTTGGGATTTCACCCAGATGAATCTCCTTCTTTCATGGGATCCAAGTATGCAGAGGATCCACAAGAATTCTTAGACATGGTTTAGAAGTTCATGAATTCTATAGGGGTCACGTCTAGGCATAGTGCCGAGTTGGCTACATTTCAATTATAAGATGCATCCCATACTTAGTTTAAGCAGTGAAAAGTTGATAGAGGTGTTGATGTAGGTTCTATTGAATGGGAAAAGTTTTCCATAGGTTTCTTGGGCAGATTCTTTCCATTAGAGTTGAGGGTGGCCAAATTGTTAGAATTTATTAATCTGATGCGAGGAAAATTGAGTGTGAGGGAGTATTCCCTCAAGTTCTCAGTTAGCTAGACATTCTTCTCATGTGGTGGCTAACAGTACGTCCAAGAAGAATAAGTTTGTCTCTGGCATGTCTGATAGTATGGTCATGGAGTGTAGGACCACAATACTGATTAATTAGATGGAATTGTCTAAACTGATAGTCCTTGCTCAACAGATAGCGAAGCAAAAGATTAAGGAGACGGAGATAGGAAACATGAGAGCTATGACAGGTAGTTTTAATTTTAATCAGCCAAGGTTAGAATGTGGTAACAGTACTCAGATTCATCAGAGGTCTTCATCCCTAGTACCTTCTTTAGCTAGTGCCCCTATACCCAAATTTAGAAATGACAATAGGGATAGGGCATCAGGTTCTACATCCCAGGTTAGTTTTAGCAGTGCTCATACCAATCCTTTATGTTAAAAGTATGGCGGACACTATTAGGGTGAGAGTAAAACAGGTAGTGATGTGTAGTTAAGGTGTAGCAAGCCAAGCCATTAGATTCGAGAGTGTTGGGTAGTTGCTCAAAAAAGTAGGGATGAACGCCAATGAGGCAAGTCCCATCAATGGTCAGTTCTATTCGACTGCCAACTCAGATGGTTGCCACTTCCTGTGTTACCAGTGGTTAGCAACCAAATAGATTATATGCTCTTCAGTCCTTCCAAGATCAGGAAAATTCTCCTAACGTAGTTACTAGTACGTTGATGGTTTTTCACTTATATTTTTGTGCTTTACAAGACCCTGGAGCTTCTCTTTCTTTTGTAACTCCATATTTAACTGTCAATTTTGGATTAGTCCTGAAACTCTATCAGACCCCTTTTCAATGTCTACCTAGTAGGTGTTCTGTTCGGTCATAATATCTAAAAAAGTTATGTCAGTTAATCTTGTGGAGTTAGAGATGACGGAATTTGACTTCATTCTCGGCATGGATTGGCTCCACTCATGCTATGCCTCAGTTGATTGTTAAAGCAGAATAGTTCATTTTCAGTTTCAAAATGTACCAGCCCTTGAGTAGAGGGGTAGTACTATAGCTCTTCGGAGTCAGTTTCTTTCGTACCTTTGAGCCTGAAAGATGACATACCTTATCAAGCGAGTCAAAGACTCTAACTCAGTAACTTCTACTCTTGAGTCAGTTCCAGTAGTAAAAGAATTCTAAGATGTGTTTCTTGAAGATCTTCCAAAACTTTCTCCTGAAAGAGAAATTGAATTTGGAATAGACCTTCTCTCAGATACTTAGCCTATATCTATTCCGCCAAATACAATTTCTCTATCTGAAATCAAAGAACTAAAAGAATAGTTAAAGGATCTCCTAGAGAATGGATTCATTACACCCAGCATCACCCCGTGGGGCGCACCTATTTTATTCGTGTATAAGAAAGATGATTCTCTCAGAATATGCATAGACTACCATCAGTTGAACAACGTCACAATCAAGAATAAATACCTACTTTCTAGAATTGATGACTTGTTTGACCAACTTTAGGGTGCTAGTTACTTCTCCAAGATAGACCTCAGATTAGGCTATCATCAGCTAAGAGTCAGAGAATATGATATTTTAAAAATAGCTTTCTAAACTCGGTATGGTCACTTTGAATATCTAGTCATATCCTTTGGCACTACAAATACCCCAGTAGCCTTCATGGACTTGATGTACCGAGTATTCAAGTAGTACTTAGACATGTTCATCATTGACTTCTTTGATAACATCCTTGTTTACTCCTGTAGTAAAAATGAGCATGGAAACCATATCAGAGTAGTGCTTCAGACTCTTAAAGCTCATCAATTTTTTGCTAAATTCAGTAAGTGTGAATTCTGGCTAAGATCAGTATCTTTCCTTGGCCATATAATTTTTGGTGATGGGATTAGAGTTGATCCTTAAAATGCCAAAGCAGTGTGAAACTGACCTAGACCTATCTCTCCATCAGATATTAGGAGTTTCCTTGATTTAGCTGGCTATTACTATCAGTTTATTAAAGGGTTTTCTTCTATTACATCCCTTATATCCAGATTGACTCAGAGGAAAGTTAAGTTTCAGTGGTTAGATTCATGCGAGATGAGTTTTCAGGAGTTGAAGACTTGACTCACTTTACCCCCAGTTCTTACTCTACTAGACGGTTCAGATGGTTTTGTTGTGTAATACGATACATCCAGAGTAGGTTTAGGTTGTGTCCTCATGCAAGGAGGTAAGGTCATATCCTACGCCTCTAGACAACTTAAGCCTTATAAGAAAAATTATCCGACTCATGATCTTGAGCTAGCAGCAGTAGCATTTGCCTTAAAGATTTGGAGGCATTACTTATATGGGTTGCATATAGATGTGTTCACAGATCACAAAAGCCTTCAGTATGTGTTCTCGTAGAAATATTTGAATTTGCATTTGAGAAGATGGTTAGAGTTATCAAAAAATTATAACATAAGTGTTTTGTATCATCCAGGAAAAGCCAATGTAGTGGTTGATTCTCTCAGTAGAATGTCTATAGGTAATGTAGATCATGTTAGGATGCTAAGAAGAAGTTAGCTCAGAAAGTTCATCAGCTTTCCTGACTAGGTGTTCGTTTTCTTGATTTAGCAGAAGGTAGTGTATGGTTGCAGAGTAGCTCGGAGTCATTTCTAGTTTCCCAGGTAAAGGTAAAGTAAGATAAAGATCCCAGTCTAGTTAATTTGAAAGATTTAGTCAGAGATCAAAAAGTGGAGGTTTTCTCTCCAAGAGGGAGATGGTGTTTTGCATTGTCAGGGTAGATTATGTGTGCATGAGGTAGATGAGTTGAGGCAACGAATTCTTCTAGAAGAACATGGTGGGCGTTACTCTATTCATCTAGGGGCCACTAAGATGTACTATGATTTATGGGAGATCTATTGGTGGAGTGGGATGAAGAGAGATATTACAGAGTTTGTAGCTAAGTGCTCTATATGCCAGCAAGTTAAGATTAAGCACCAGAAGCTTAATGGGTCTATGTAAAAGTTTAGTATTCCTATATAGAAATGGGAGGAAGTGAACATGGACTTTGTGACATATTTGCCTCGTACCCATTTTAAGCATGATATTATTTGGTTTATCGTAGATAGGATGACCAAATCAGCTTATTTATTGCTAGTCCATACCTCTTACTCAGCCGAGGGCTATGCCAATCTCTATGTATCATCTTGGATAGAGGTACTCAGTTTATATTTTACTTGTAGAAAGCATTCCAAAAGGGTCTTGGTATATGAGTCCACCCAGTACAGCCTTCCACCCTCAGAAAGACGATCAAGTAGAAAGGACCATTTAGACTCTTAAGGATATGCTGAGAGCATGGATTGTTGATTTTAAAGGTAGTTGGGATGATCATTTTCCTTTGATTGAATTCGCATACAATAACAAATATCATTCCATTATCCGTATAGCTCTTTTTGAGGGTCTCTATGGTCGGAGATGTAGATCTCCAATTAGTTAGTTTAAAGTAGTGAGGTTGCAGTAGTGGCGCCTAACTTAGTGTTTGATGCTTTGGAAAAGGTTCAGCTGATCAAAGAAAGACTTAAGGCTGTGCAGAGCCGATAGAAATCATATGCAGATATGAGGAGAAGGATCTCAAGTCTGAGGTCCGTGATCTTGTATTCCTGAAAATCTCTCCTGTGAAGGGAGTGAAGAGATTGGGCAAGAAAGGGAAACTCAGTCTCTGATATGTCGGTCCCTTTAGAATTCTTAGTCGTATCAGAAAGGTTGCTTATGAGCTAGAGTTGCCTCCATATTTAGCCTCAGTACACCCAATGTTCCATGTCTCATTGTTGAAAAAGTGTATTGATGATCTAGCTGTAGTTGTTCCCTTAGAAAGTATAGACATTCAGAACAGTCTTTCCTTTGATGAAGTTCAAGTCGAAATTCTTAATCATTAAGTTCGCAGACTAAGAAACAAAGAAGTTCCACTAGTCAAAGTTCTTTGGTAGAATCAATCCATTGAGGGAGCCATTTGGGAAGAATAAGCAGATATGCAGACCAAGTACCCTCATCTTTTCTCCGCAAATCCCAATTTAGTATAAGGTACCAAATCTTCTTTAGATTTTTCTCTATCATGCTCAGTTTTAGTTGCACATCATGTTCATATCAGTCGTGCATTCATGAATAAGTTCAGTAATGCATTGAATGTATCATACATACATATTCAGTGTGTAATCTCAGTCCATTAGTTACCTCAGATTAACCAATTTTACTCGGGGATGAATGATAACAAGAGGGAGATATTGTAACATCCTGAATTTCCCTAGCATAATCTAAGTCCTATTGTATGAGTATTCATATATAAAATTTCTGAAAATCTAATTATTTTTTAGTTTAGATCCTTCCATTGCATGGAAAATTCAATTAGCTTTCCAATGATACAAAATTTGCCCAAATCCGATAACCGGGTAAGAAGTTATGACAATTTTAAGTTTTAATCATTAAACACCATCATTTTAACCCTTAGTGCATTACATAGGCAGCCCAAATGACAATTGTCAATCACCAGTGTGACTCTGCGATCATGGCGCATCACGGAAAGGGCCAAATTCTTGTTTGTCAATTTCCAGTGGGTTGCCGCGATGCTAGCACATTACGGAGGTGGTCAAAATGGCATCCAAAGATTTACCACAATGGCGCCGCATCAGGACATTTGTCCAGGTTCCAGTTGTCCATTTTCTAGTGGCTTGGCGAATAGTGGTGCATCGCGCTAAAGCAAAAAATTGGGTTTTTCAGTTTTCAGAATCAATTTTGAAATTCGTCCAAGGATAATTGGGTCTTTTTCCATGGTCCAAATTAACCTCAAACACGAAATTTGCCTCAATTGACCCAAATAGTCATTCATTATTCAAATCTTCTTCAAAATTGAAGATCCTCTTCTCAAAAACAAGATCCCTAGCTCTCAAATTCAAGGTAATTTCTCAAGAACTCTCCATCAATCCTTCCAAATTCATTATCTCAGGTATGTTAGATGTTCGTCCATGGAGCTCAAGTATCCTTTTTAATTATAAATTTATGATCTTTTTAAGTTATTTGATTTTACATCATGATTTCATCCATTAGTCTTCATGAACTTTTATTTAATACCATGTTTAATGAAGTTATTATTGTTATTCAATTCCTCATGTTTTAGTGTTATCATTTGTTGAATTAAATCATGACTTAGTACTTTCCATGATAATTTCATGTCAATTATGCCAGTCCTTTAGTAATTCTATGATTATTTTAAACCATGAACTACAAGTGTTTGCTAAAATGCCTACAAGTGCAATTGATTTTATAAGAGCTTTTATGCTATGTCCTTCAATGTTTTAGTTTCATGCTGGTACTATTATTTTGATTCCTGGGGGTATTGAATACCCAAAACCATAGTTGTTTACTTAATGTTGTCTCAATATCTTTAAAATAACTTTAGATTATATCATGAGAATTATTAGAACAGTCAGTTAAACTCAGAATTATCTAGCGTTTCAGTGTCGTTCAGTTCGGAGTAGGATTTAGCACCAAGCGAGTGTAGGGATAGTGGGTTCTCCGTCAGATAGGAAGAGTCATTAGTAGCAGTCCTTATACTCCAAAACTAGATAGCCAACATAGGATATGAGTAGTCACTGGTCAGATTAGGCTTGACTATCTTGCAGGGGTCACCCATCAGTTTAGGCTTGAGACCTTTAGTCCTTTAGACATGATATCAGTTTAGTTGATCCATACAGCCAACGTTAGTACCTGTGGCACGGTGTTAACACCCTTCCAACTGGGGTTACAGGTTAGACCCGATTAGATCAATTTGGGGAATATTGGTTAGAAGATACCTTCCACGGTCTCAGATATAGTCTTAGTTACAGTTCCAGTTAAGTTCTTACAACTCCACGATCCCCACCATGACCTGATTGTATGAATCGTATGGTCTAGTTCTAACCAAGATAGAATCTAAGCGGATTGATACTAGACAACATACGACTTAACCCTACAACACATAACATGGTCTCATAACTCGTCGTGAGTAACTCATACTAAGAGCAGAACCTAGCTAATTACACACTAGTTTGGTAATGACTTGGAATTTTATACCCGTAACCTAACTATACAAATAATATGGTGCATCATAAATAGGGCATAGAGCTCAAAGCTCAAAGAATTTTTAGGGGCCAAAGACTAGGGCATTTCAAATTTTGGGTCAAGAACGAGCCTGCGGGGCCCCTTAATAGAATCAAAAATTGAATGCAACTTAAGGTTCCTCTAAGGATAAGGAAGTTGTGCTCAAAATTTGAGCACAAATGCAACACAATTCAGGTATCAATTCAACTCTTTAATGTTTAGGAATTCAAAGGCTTAATTTCTAAGAATTTTTCAAGAAATTAAAGGAAACATACCATGAATTTGAAGGAAAAGCATGGAATAATGGATAACCACGCTCCCCAAAGTATCTACAAGCTTTAATCAAACTTCATCTCACTATCTAGGTTATTTTCTCTTAAGATATAGATGAAAAATAGGCAAATTCATGATGTAATGGATCTATTTTTACCCTAGTCTAGGTACTTAGAAGTTGTTATCGCATTTAGTAGCTGTGCAATTGCACCAACTTAGAGACTGCACATCAATTTGTGATTGTGACAAGGCTATGGCAATCACACTATTACCAGTTGACACCTAAAACTCAAAAAAATTCCAAGTCTTTGTCAATCCCTCGAGATTTATTTAGAACCACTTTTATGCAAATAAACTATTTAACTATTCTAAATTCGATGCTTCAGACTCAATGGAATAATTAAATATTCCATTTAAGGTAATTTCAACCTAGTGTGGGTCTCACAACAAAACTTTTAATTTCCTAATTTTCAACCAATAGAATAAAATGAGCTCGTGTACATCAGGACACAAACCAAAGGTATACCTAGACTTAAATCAATATTTTAAAGCTGTTGATCGTGTCAAAGTTCTTATCTAATCCCATCAAAATAGAGTTTTAGTCTGAGACCATATCCTAACCAGTAAAACCTCAAAAATAGGGAAATGAGCCTAAAATACAAATGAACTATTTGATCAGCAAATCGTCAGTTTTGGTAAGTCATACATAACTTGTAGCCATTGTATAAAGGCTCAAAATGCGAGAAATGCATGCGAATAAAGGAAATGAACTGGAGGGTCATTGTATATGGATCTATCCCTACACTCACATATAAGAAGCTTTCCAAACTATTACGGTAGATCTATAGCAACGATTTTCATATATATATATATATATATTGTAATTAATTTATAACTATTTCCATAGGGGCAATTTCTAGTAGTGTTGGGAACCCTATATTTCATATGTATATATTAATGTTCAATTTCGTTCATAAATGAAGTTAGGGTTTTAGAATTTCAATATTTAAAGTCTAGTTTGATTATATCTCTTGATGAGAATCTTTCAATCCCTAATATAAATAGTCGAAATCACCTATTTAAAGTCATTTCTTAAATTCTTGTTCATATTCTATGTTCATACTTTATGATTTTGAATTCTATATCATGTTTTGTACAAGTTATCCCTTTTTTACTATGAAATCTAGTTTATGATTTTGAAAGATTACTTTATAAAATTTTTTAAATTACCATATAATTTTCCAAAGATAATTGTCTTTTTGCTTGATAAAATAGACTAGAAGTATAATTTCATGATATGTTTTTGAGCACAAGGCTCATGAACAGTATGATTCATGAAATAATATTGATCAAAGCTCATTAGTAGAATTTTTTTATGATATCATTTAAAGAAAATGACTCCACAATATTATTTTTAGTTTATTTTACAAATATAATATGAGCATATATAAGTTTTGGGAGAGTTATTTACCACTTAGAGGGGTTTGGGTTCAGATAAAACTTGCCCTAAAACAATATGCTAGGTAGGTAAGCTCGCCCTACAAGTTTGAAAGTCTCCTATTTTAGCCCATAAAGTCCTAGTATGGATCAATATTTTTAGTTTCTTTTTATACCCTGACAAGGTATAAGACAACTCTCCCAATTGAATCAGAGGTTGAACATTATGATCCCACTGCTGTGTGTTAATTATAATTAATTCCCTACTCAGAAAAATATTATTTTTTATGAGTATATGTTCATTATGAATTTTGAATACCAACTACTTTTGATAAGAACCTCAAATACAAAATTTTGTTATATGATTCTGACAGAAAAACTGCAAGACCCCACAAAATTCTTTACTTAATTCAGTCCTTAAAGCTTGTTAAGAGGGGGTCCCAGACTTAGAAAATTCTAGATAAGTATTCATACTTAGTGTTATGTGCATATGTATGCTCACCGAGTGCTTGATGAATTGTTCATGTGAACTAATAAGGAAAAGAAATCTTGTTATGCTAGCTTATTTGCAAGTTTTCCCATGCAAGAGTTTGATAAGATGTCTCTATAGATGCATTATGAATTCAATTTGTATGCATATGCTAAGCAAGATCATGTGATTCTTTATTTTCATGATATCGACTTTTCGGGTATTTAATACTCAACTATTTAGCTGTTTACTTAGAGCCAGTGTTAATTACAAAGTAATCTCAGTTGTGACTCAAACAGTAGTACTCTCAGCCAGTTATAGAAACCCAAGAAATCTCAATAGTGTTTATAATTCAGTCACAGTACTCAGATCAGACCTCAGTAGACTTAGTCAGTCAACAGAATCCAGTAGTATTCCATCAGTCCATAGTACTCAGTGAACTCAATTCAGTTCAGTCAAAAATTAATATCAGTAATAATTTAGTCTATTCAAGAATAGACTACAAATTAGTTCAGTGTCCGTTCATTTGGGAGTAGGATTTAGCGCTGCACGATCCCAGGGACGTGGGCGTTCCTATCGATAGAGGGTTTAACCATTAGTAGTTGTCCCTGAATTACATAACTACTTTGCTAGCGTAGTTTGTGATATCTTCCTACTAGATATTACGAGGGTTGATAAATCTCATTTGAGTTGTCCTACCAATGAGGGTTGATGGAAAAGCTTTCTATCAAAGAAGGTTAATTAATAACTTATCTATACTCATAGCATGGTATTGATACCCTTCCTACTGGGGTAACAGGTTAGGTCCCAATCAGTTCAGATAGGTGTATGTCAGTTCTATAATTACCTCCCACAGTCTTAGTTTAAGTTTGAGTCTCAGAATAGAACTCAGTTCTATTCCATTGATTTAGGACTATTAAGTATAGTCACTCAGCTAACTACGGAACTCAGTACAGTTTAACAAAATTAGGACTGTCATTGACAGTCATCTAGTTATTAGAAATGCAGCATCAGTAATCTCAGACATTAGTAGATCAGTATTATGATTCAATATTCAGTATTATCACAATCTCAGCTACAATATACGTATTCACGCATACATTCTTATTCAATCATACTCATGTTATTAAGTTATTATTGTTCATGCATTTGAACCCATGCATTTTAGCCTACATCATTGATCATGCCAGCACATTCAAAGTACTGGCGTATGCTTTTTTTGTGCTATAATGTCTTATATCATAGGTTCAGACACACGGGTCCCAAAGCACACTTAGCAGTTCAGATTTTAGCAGTCAGTGTAGTGGTGAGACCTTATAGTTAGAGGACCTGGCTGTTTTTAGTATTTCAGTTTTATTTTCAGTAGTCAGAGTTAGTTAGGGACTTGTCCCATAAACTCCACAATTCAAACAATTTACAGACTTTCCATACTAGAGTATTTTTAGATAGTTGTGTCAGTTTTTAGTAGTGATGTTCAGTTTTGGTATTGTGATACCATATCCCATATTATTTATAGTATTGAACCTTATGGCCAGTTTACCACATACGTACTGCATATATACTATATTATTATTATTTTATTATAGTAGGTACTAGTCATGGGTTAGCTTGTGATCCTTCAGGATTATGAGCATCGTGTAGAGTTCTTGGTATAGACTTAGGGCATTATAAACAAGGTATCAGAGACTAAGGTTCAACATTGTCCTAGGAAGTATATACGTCGCATCTAGTAGAGTCTTGTATGCCACACTTATAGACAAGACACTACAAGATGTTTTAGGAAAAGTTTCCCTTCTTTCAGTATTCATGTCGTGTGAGTGAGATTGAGCACCAGTAAAACTCTTCGTAAAATCTTCTTCTTCCTTTTGCTTACAGAATATGCCTCATAAAAGGACTAATGAAAGAAGAACCAAAAATTAGTCAGCAACTCAACCCGTTTAGAAAGATCCCCTAGATGAGCACGTCTCTCATACAGAATTAAAGGCTACATTTACTAATCTAGCCAATTCAGTAACAACTCAGAATGATCACACAGCTACTATTCTAGCAAATCCAGTGGTTAATACTGCTTCAGCTATGATTTAGGACTTTACCTGAATGAATCCTACTTTATTCTCAGGTTCTATGTCTGAAGAGGATCCACAGGAGTTCCTCGATCAGGTTCAGAAAGTCACGGATATCATGGGAGTGACATCCAGTGAGAATGCTAAGTTATCTACCTACCATATATAAGATGTATCCCATACATAGTTTAAGCAATAAAAGGTAGACAGAGGTGCAGATGCAGAGCCCACAGAATGGGAAAGGTTTACTACAACCTTCTTATATTGATTCTTCCCCTTAGAGCTGAAAAAAGCCAAGGTGTTAGAGTTCATCAATCTCAAGAAAGGAAGTATGTATGTGAAAGAGTATTCCCTCAAGTTTACTCAGTTAGCCAGGCAAGCTTCCCCTGTAGCAGCAGACAATAGATCCAGAATGAGTAAGTTTATGTCTGGGGTATCGGGTAGAATGGTTAAGGAGTGAAGGACTGCGATATTGATTAGGGAGATGGAATTATCTATGATTATGGTCCATGCTCAATATATTGAGGAATATAAACTTAAGAAGAAGGAGAGATAAAATAAGAGATCCAGAATAGGTAGCTTTAGTTTTTCCCGGCCAAGGTCAGAGGGTGATAACCATTCTTAGTTTACTCAGAAGTTTTCATCCCCAGTTCCATCTTCAACTAGTACACCAGTACCAAGGTTCAGGAATAAAAGTGATGATGGGGTACTAGGCTAAAAAAATCTAGAGTAGTGTAAGCGGTGGTCGTACTAATCTGCTTTGCAAAGAATGTGGTAAGAATCATAAGGGTATGTGTAGAGCCAATAGTGATATATGTTTTTGTTATGGTGAGTCAGTCATAGAGTTTGAGACTATAAAAGGATGGTCTATGAAGTCAGCACGGTCATCCTTCAGCTCAGTTCGATCACCTAAATCAGCAGGGTGCCTCTTCCAATGCCACTAGTGGGAAATGCCCAAGCAGACTCTATGCTCTTCAATCTCGACAGGATCAGGAAAGTTATTTTGATGTGGTTTACGTTTCTTTGCTAGATCCAAGAGCTTCCTTGTCCTTTCTTATTCCATTATAACAGTTGATTTTGGAGTCTTTCCCAAAATTTTAGCAGAGCCTTTCTCAGCCTCTACCCTAGTGGGTCAATCTATCATAGCCCGATAGGTATACTGGAACTATCTGATATTATATCTCATTAAGTCAAGCTTACAAATTTCTGTAGTAATATTAGTATTTGTAGAAAAGTAATGGGTGGGAATAATGCCCAAACCATCTTTGCCTCAATGCAAAATTTTATACTCTAGTCATCATGATACCTATGCATGCTTTAAGTCTCAACTCTATGAACACAACTTATATTCATGCACTTTACATAGAATTGTATACGTTTCCAGTTTTTAGTATGAGGAGTTCTAGGTCACTCAGTAGTACGAATCATGTTCCATAAACACGGGAGTTCCAAACTCAGGTCATGCAGCTCATGACTTCTGTACTCATTCCTTACTGTGTGTTCAGTCCCAGTTACCGTCTAAATCATAGTCTCAGTTACAACCTTACTTATAGTGTCAGTCTCAGTCTAGTAATCAGATCTGAAAATCAGTTTAGTTTCAGGTTTGCTTGACCATAGTGTATAGTTATTATTTACTCAATTATTAGTGTTTCAGTACCTCACCATATAGAATATTTCAAAACTATGTCATACACTTGATCTTGCATTCTCAAATAATTAAAATTTTATGTTGCTTAGCTTGTCCCTTTCTTCTATGCATAATACTCTATAGTTTCAGTTCAGTTATTCAGACTAAGTACAGTTCAATCTTATCGACCCAGTATTCAGCTATCAGTCATTCAGTTAATCAGATAAGTTAGTATACTTATGCATTCGTGCACAACGCCCATGTAAATATTTTTCAGTAGTCCCAAGAGAAGTATCATACTAAGGTGGAGAGTATATTTGAGAGAGTATTCCAGGGATATGTCTAAACTTGAAAATTTATAGTTGCAGTGCATAAGTCTTAGTCACTCTATCTTAGATGATTATTCATAGGCCTCGCATTATATTATAGAATTCTAGCCACATTGTGATGTGTTATTCAAACAATGTCAAGACTTCTTGCTCCCTAATGCCACTAGAACACTACAGAAAGAGTGTCAAAGAAAAGCTCCAGTTGAGAATAAGTTTTCAGCATGTGTTAGTTTATAAAGCTAGTAATTCAGTTTAGCAGTCAAACGGATAAATTTGTGTTGTGTTGTTTTCTATTTTTCCATCTCGTCGCACTATCCGAAGTCTCATGAATATAACTATTATAAGATGGACCAACCTGGTAGTTTCTTGTTTATCATAGTTTATGTATTATTTCCCAATTACCGGCCCCAGATATTCAATCATAATTTAGATCGTAGATGTTTTATGCATCGCCCTAGTTTTCCTCAGTATCTCAGTGAATTCAGTATTCTTCGGGGGACATACTGTCACAAAGGGTAGATACACTATAACCCCAAGCTTTCATGACCTAAACCTCTTAGTTCTCTTCACATAAAAATCTATTATGGAGTAGTGGATACTCATAAGTTTACCCTTAAGTTCTATTCTCAGCCGTAAACCATGTATTCAAGGGGTGTCAATTCAGTTCACGATATTCGGTTCATGTATTATGTTCTAGTCTCAATCATGTTCTCATGTTCCCATTTATGCGTACTCCAAAAATGATCATGTGTTCATTAATATTTTTCATTTTTAGTAATAGTTTTCCCTTACGCTTATTCAGTTTCATGCTCAGATTTTCCATTACAAACCTGGTATCAGTTACCATTGCATATTAACTCATATGTTGATGAGTCAGTTCAGTTATGTATTCATGCATCAGATATGTATGTTGAGTATATGAAACTCAGCTTTTCAGTAATCCCAATCATGCATTCATGAATCAACTAAGTCATGTACTCATGCATCAGATATGCATGTTCAGTATGCAATTCTGTATGTCAGTAATGTCAGTCAGATAATCATGATTCAGATGATCATGTTCATTAAGTAAGTTCAAACTACCAGTATTCTCAGCTTAGTCAGGTTTATTCGAGGACGAATGTTCCCAAAGGTGAGATATTATAAGAACTTCCAAAATACTTAGCTTAATTCAGTCCTTTAAGCTTATTAAGAGGGGGTCCCAAACTTAGAAAATTCTAGCTAAGTATTAGGAATTAGTGTTATTTTAGCCTTCAAAAGTTGGAAATCTTATTTTGTGACCATGACGTCCTTTAAATGTTGATATTTGAGTTAATTCATGATCAGGAATGTCAGTAGAGGTTCCCAAACATGTTTTGGATTCTTTGGACCTCATTAAGACCATGTTTGAGTTCCCAAAATAACGGGTCAACACGATCTTAGCACATCTCATTGACCATCATGTCAATAAGATAGTTTTCCCCATCTTCAGTGCAAATTTTAGTGAACTGATACAGACTCGACACGATGAATTGGCTATCACGTCGATGCCAATGATGCAGTGCATTAGCCTATGCGTCAGTAATACAGTTTATAGGTATTAAAAGGCCGCATCGTTACAACTATTTATGTTTTTTCCCATTCCCTTCAGCCCCCAAAACAAGGAATTAAAACCTTTGGAGAGCATTATATTCATTCTTTCACAAATTTGTCAAGAACAAAGACCCTAGGTGTTCAAATTTTCAATCAAGAACTTACCATTAACTATCAGAAATTGGTCAACTAAGGTATGTAAAGTGTTCATCCAAGGGTCCCTTCCACCTTTAGAGTCCAAGAAACTATTTTTAAATTTCAAGTTTATGGATTTCATGAATTCCATGTTTGGTTAGATTATGTTTATGTTTATTATGATTATTTGGGATTCTAATCCATGTTTTATGATACATTTCATGTGTGGTTAATTGATATGTATATAATATCATAAGGATCCATGTGAAACCCTTGAAATTGTAAATAGGTATTTGAATTATGATGTCTAGTTGTTGTTTATTTTTATGTGCATATGTATGCTCACGAAGTGCTTGATGAATTATTTATGTTAACTAATAATGGAAAGAAATCATGTCATGCTAACTTATTTGCAAGTTATCCCATGCAAGAGTTTGATAATATGTCTCTATAGATGCATTATTAATTCAATGTGCATGCTTTTCTAAGCAAGATCATGTGATGCTTTATTTTTATGCTATCGAATCCTGGGGTATTAAGTACCCAACAATTTAGCTGTTTTCATAGATCCAGTGTAAGTTACAAAATAATCTTAGTAGTGACTCAAATAGTAGTACTCTCAGCCAGTTATAGAAACCCTGGCAATCTCATAAGTGTTCGTGATTCAGTCACAATACTTAGATTAGACCTTAGTAAAATCAGTCAGTAAACAGAATTCAGTAGTATTTCTTTAGTCCGAGGAACTCAGTAAACTCAGTTCAGTTCAATCAAATAGTAATATCAGTAATAATTCAGTCCAATCTAGTACAAACTAGATATCAGTTCAGTGTCCGTTCAGTTGGGAGTAGGATTCAGCATCGAGCGAACCCAGGGATGGGAGCATTCCTGTCAACAGAAGGTTTGACCCTTAGTAGTAATCCATGCATTATAGAACTACGTAGCAGCGTAGGTTGAGATATCTTTCCGCTAGATAATCTTTGTGTTAATACATCTCATTTGAGATTTTCGACTAGCGAGGGTTGAGGGAAGAGCTTTCTATCAAAGAGGGTTAACTCAAAACATTTCTCTACCCGTGGCACTATATTGAGATGCTTCCAACTGGGGTTACAAGTTGGACCCCAATAATTTCATAAAGGGGCATGTTGATTAGATAATTACTTCCCACAGTCTCTGTTTCAGTCTCAGTCTCAGAATAGAACTCAGTTCAGTTCTACAGATTTAGGACTATTAGGTATAGTCACTCAGCTCAGTACAAACCTTAATATAGTTCCCCAAAATCTAGACTGTCAGATACAGTCATTCAGTTATCAGAAATACAGCATTAGTAAACTCAGACATTAGTACATCACTATTCTGATTCAGTATTTTGTATTATCACAATCTCAGTTACAGTATATGTATTCACATACACATTCTTATTCACTCATGCTAATGTTATTCAATTATTATTGTTCATGCATATGAACCCATGAATTTCATCCTATCTCACTAAGAATACTAGTACACTTAAAGTAATGAAGCATGCTTTTCTTTTGCGCTATGGTGTCTTATATCATATGTTCGGATGCACGGGCTCTAGAGCAGCCTTAGCAGTTCAAATTTTAAGCATTCAGCATAGTGGTGAGTCTTTATAGTTTGAGGACATAGTTATTTTCAGTGTTTCGGTATTATTTTCAGTAGTTAGATTTAGTTTGGACTAGTCCCATCAACTCTAAAGTTTAGACAGTTTAGAGGCTTTCCAGACTAGAGTATTTTCAGACATTTATGTCAATTTGTAGTATTGATGTTCAGTTTTGGCATTATGATACCATATCATATATTATTTATAGTATTGAACCTTATTGTCAGTTTTCCTTTTACTTTCCGCATATATACCGTATTATTATTCAGTTGTTACAGCAGGTACCAGTCATGGGTTAGCTTATGGTCCTTCGGGATTATGAGCAGGGTGTAGCATCCAAGGTACAGACTCGGGGAGTTACATAAACATTTAGTGACCTTTTCATAATTTCAATAGTTTAGCTTTTTTGTTTAATATATTATCTGAGCCTTCAGTTTCTTGATAATTGAAATATCTAATGTATTATATCTTATTATTAAGCTACTTCCATCATTTTGTTGTAGATCATACTTATCCTCCATTTCAGAATCTATCAAATATTATTATTATTATTATTATTACTATTATTTAAAATTCTATATGGGTATATACCTTAATTTCCATGTACTGATGTTATTTGGCATGATATTTTTATGATGGAGATGTAGATATTTACGTTCATGATTGAACACTTTATAGGCTTTGTCTTCTCAGCAGTCATGACCCAATTTCTCAAGTCATGATGGCGCCTACCATAAACCGCCAGCAGGCAAGCCAACCCATAATACAGAATGGCTAGTAATGGACTACTCAATAATATAAGGAAAAAAATGCAGAATAAATGACACAAAGATCAATACAAAATAAATTCCCAAAACCTTGTGGAATTAGCACAAGAGCTTCTAAAATAATAGGAGTACAAAAGTGAAATATCAAAGGATATACACTGATACAACTTATCTCTAAATACAACATAGAGAATAGTCCAATGCATAAGAGAGAGATAAGTGATACTCCGAATTTCAGGAGTTCACTATAAGCCTCTAAACCATGGCTGCTTTGCACTATACATACATCAATGATGATAACCCGTACTATAATCTGTAGGCTACAAAAGTGTAGTATACGTACCAAATAAATTGTACTCAGTAGGAAACAAGTAATTAAGCTCCAAGATAAAGCAGATATATACCACTTATAAACAGAAAGGAAATTACACCCAAGCATCACAAATAGTGTAAAAAGCCAATGAGATAATAAGGGACAACAATCTTATTCAAGTCCAAGAGTCTAACATAATAAGACTAAGGAAGTATCAGGGTGAACTATCCTATTCCAGCTACATTCAATAGACACCAATACTATACTGTATATCCCAGACCAATACACGTAATAAAGAGCGAAAGAAAGATATATAGCAATATACAAGGCCAAGAAACAAATATAAAACATAAACAAGCAAAAAAAGGGGCACACAATAGTAACATAGCTACATATAGGTAAATATATACATATGTCTATATATGTAAACATAAGGTTGCCTCAACGCATAACCTAGATAATCATATCCTCATTCCAAGACCTTATTATAATCCCACCAGGAGTCAAATCTATCATACTTAGGGCTTCTAATCAATATGGATAGACATGAAATAATTGTCCATAACAATGTATTCATAAGAGAGAAGAGGCCAAATACATACCTCAAATCTCCATACTAGAACATTCATCTATATATCATAAGCTAGCCTTAATAATGGTCATAACAGTGATAGTAACCATATCAATAACAACGCAAATAACCAGCTATTTTGAAAAACCAAATACCTAGCCAAGCCTATGACTACCCCCACTACCCCAGGCTCGAAAGGTTTAATTAAAACACAATAACACAAGGCTTATTCATCACCCAATTCAATGCAACCGTCCTACACCGGTTGATAGACATAGGCGTATACTGGTGATACGTAATATGCATGCCGGAATGGATGCAAGGTACCCATTCAATATAACAATCTCTTCATCATAACTATCTCTATAATGACTGTCATCATCATAACCATCTTTAGTGTAATAACCTTTGAACTTGCCGGTAACATTATGTTGTCAGAGTATCCTCCGACCCTATCGGGTATAAATATCATCACCTTAATATCATTTGGCCTTGTCAGGTATCAATATCATTAAAGTATCCTCTATCCTTGCCAGGTATTAATATCATCATCACTATATCCTCAGGCTTGTTGGCTATCAATATCATTATCACAATCGTATACTCTAGACTCAAATTGGGTATATATATCATTATAATAATCAATACATATATATATATACATATATATACACACATAAATATATATATATACGTATATATATACACATATATATGTATGTATGTATGTATATATATATAATCTGAATGAACTCATCGGGGTTGAAAGAGTGTATATCTATAAGTTTATTGCTTGGAATGATCTTTGGGACTAAATCATTATAAAAGTATTGAAAAGGTCAGAATATCCTACGACCAAAGTAAGTGATAGGATCGAATCATGGAGATGACTTCTTATTATTAGTCTAACCATTTATTCACGTAATCATTATTAAGTAAATAGCCAATATCTAGCACCAAGTCAAGATTCACCACTAGTCCATAATTGCCAATTCACAAATGTTCATTTTTAACCATCATAATCTCAGTAGTCAATATCTAGAAAAGACCACTAATAATCATTTAAACACGTTGTTTATCTATCAACTAAAATCCTTTATTATCAAGCATCATTAATGCACAAACCCCCGTTTAATAAATAATCAACATAAAAATCTTGGTCATCAATAGAAATTAATATTCACCAACACTAACCCTATCCTCATCATTAGCTTCATATCATCCATAATCGCTAGCTAACATATTTATACTAGATAAGGTTCATTAACTAGTACATTAGATTTCTTGCCATCAAGTGCTATAGTCACTTACTAGATAACTAGATCCTACATAGCCTTAACCTTATTTAGGAAGAACAGTCATAAGATTGTATTTCATCTAGAATCACATCAATTACTGATAAAATAATTATGAATGTACCAAATCTATGCATGCCATCACTAGTATCCAAATCAATAAAGTTGTATATAAACATTTACATAAATTTCTCACATCTAAAAGGCATAATATCAATAAGTATATAATCATCATACATATAGGAGTCATAGTATCAATAAGATTATAATCATCTCGTATCTGTAGGTCATACATAAAGACTATGAGGAATGTCACCTCTCCAGACTAATTATCATATCTAATATAAATATCGTCACTACAAGCCCATTACTCGTAAGTAATAACAAAATTATCTTTGATGATCCACCATCATATCTAAGAGGAAATATCATCTCTGTAGTCTAACATTAAGTCTAATACGAAACAACATCTATATAGGCCTAACATCATGCCTAAGAGGAAATAACATCTCTATAGGCCAAACATCATTTCTAAGAGGAAATAACATCTCTATAGGCCTAAAATTATGTCTAAGAGGAAATAGCATATCTAAAGGCCCAAATATCTTTATCCGGGGAAGAATACATCATCAATCACTAAGCCACGAAGTAGCCTTATACTAAGGTTTACTAATCTGAGTTAAGCCTAACATCCACAACTAAGTCCACAAGGCTAATGCCAGTCTTGGCCTAAGTAGGCAAGACAATCACACTTCTAATCCTCAATTTTGATAATTAGAAACACTATACCTAAACTAGGCTAAGGCATCTAGTTCAGCTTATAGAGCTCAAGTAAGCCATAACCAATAATTACATTGGAACTTTGTCTAGAAACATGGGCATTTATGTCAATTCTACCCCAAATTACGATTTCAAGATCATTAGAATATCCTAACTAAGGTTAATCATAATAACCATGATTCCAACACCTAAACCACTTCCAAACGTAACATCATGCCATATTCTTGGTACGAATAATCCTAAAATAGGGAGAAGTCCAGCGGGTCCAAAAATAGTATTAAATAATTCAACTTATGGGTCAAAACCCCATCGAATCCCTAAACTTCACAATTCAATATTAAATCATCCTATCAATAATAAATCTTGACATTCACATTCACACGCAATATATATCACACATTATCTATTAAGAAAAGTAGACAGAAGCCAACCTAAAAAATAAACCACAAAATCTCCCACCATTCACCAAAAGCTCGTTTTCATTCCACAAGCCCAAAATGCCAACATAGTATCAAAATGGTATTCAACTCATCAATATGAGTCTCATAATACCCATATTTCACAATTGTGCTTCAGGTCCACAAATGACACCAAAAACCCTAAGTGGGCTCCACTTATGGAAAACACATTTCCAAGATCAATCGAATGTTCATACATGCACAAGAAATTATAACCCTCAAGAAATGGGTGAAAACAAAGCAAATTTTATGCTAAAATCAAGACCTAAGGAATATTGGCGTTTCGGGTCAAAAACCAATAAATTCGTCAATAAACTAAAGAAATCATACCTTAATCTTGGTGAAAGTCATGATAAAAGATGTTAATCCAGATCCCAAGATACCAACAAGACTCAATTTTGAGTTATTACACTCATCTAGGGTTTCTAGGTCCCAAAAATGAGTCAAAATATCAAAAGCATGGCCTATAGGGTTAATAATACCCCTTCTAGCTTTGGAGATGTTGAAATCGCCATCTAGAGGTCACTATCACTCTATTACGATCACCACACAATTTGCCGCTATCGCGGTTGCTCCCCTGGGCATCAGATGAAAGCAAATTCAAAATCTTAATTTTGACCCTCAGAACTCATTCGAAATACAATGAACATGATCCAATAGGGAATTGTGAGTGTAAACCATATTTTGAATCCATTCGAATTATAAAAACTTCAATCTGAGATCATTTATGCAAAAATTTAGGCCCACACAAAATAAATCAGAGAGCCTTGGTACTTGAACCAAAGGTCCCCTAAACTAAAATCGATGTTCTAGACATGATGGAGAAATTGGATTTTCTATCTAAGGTTGTTTCCACCAAATGTAGGTCCTACACCTATATTCCAATTTTCCAACTTTCCAACTAATCGGTCGATATTAGCTAAGGTGCATTGGGACCCTAACCAAAGATCTACCTAGTCAAAAATTTAAACTCTGGCTATGCAGTGTTTCATAGGTTTTTTCGCCTGGTGGCCATTTGGAACCAGCGACGTCTTCAAAGTAGGGAATTGGCTCTGAAAACCAAATAAATTGCACGGTAACCAAACTATAAGTCCCAAATGTCATAAATGACTTATGGTAGCTATAGAGGTGGTCAAATAATAGAAATAAGAAGGAATATGGAAAATGACCAAAAGGGTCATTACAATATCTACTATAAAAGGACATTCGTCCCTAAAAGTGAACGGATAGAAAGAATTTCAAAAGCTCAAAAGGACGAGGCACTGGAACTGCATGGCCCCAACATGACTTCCCAGGTAACATCAACAAAGAGGGAACACTTGTAAGGGATTTTTCCACAAGTATCCCTTTTTCATCCAGCATTCTCATTCTACCTCCAAATAACGAAAAAATAACATAACCTCTACCTGTCCTCAAACAGAACAAAAAGGGCTGACATACTCATATCTGAACCATAATATGCTGATACAATCACTAAATCTGCACAAATTAATCTAAGATTTATCCAAGCAAAAAGCATCCCAAAACATAAGTAATGCCACTAACTCTAAATCCAAATATAACCTCCTTTTACCATTCTACACTTGCTATCTACTTCGAACCAAAAGGAAAATCACCGAGTCCTATTTGGGTGCAATCTCACCACAGATGAATCGAAGAAATGAAGCTGACATGCTGAAAGTCCAAATGGAAAACATGAGAATAAGCTTATAAGGCACTATCTGGGCACACAAATAGAGATAATCAAGGAATGTAATCCATGCCAATGCTGCAACTAGTCCAGATGAAAATAAAACAGTCATCTTGAATTCCAAGGTACAACTACTTATCATTGAATATTCCACTCCAGGATGTCCTACCAACCAAGAGCGAAACCATGTTGAATCTACGAGTATACTACTCCCACTGAGTATATCATCCAAAGTTTCAAAGAAAAACTAAAACTCGACGCCAAAACTAAAATATTTAATACTGTGTCCATGGGCTATTATTTGAACACTTATAAACTATAATCCATCCTAAATTGAGAAGATCCAATAGGCAACTACTGAGTAGGATCAACCAGCCTATAAATAAAATTCAGGCTGATACAAATCTAAAATGAAGGCCGCACGCAAGCTCTACTACTTAAAGTTGATATCTCAACAGCAAGGCTAAATCACCTATTCTCAACCACCCAAATCAAACTAGAAGACGAATAGGCATTTATACTTTAAATCAATCATAACTTCCAAATTGCCATTCCAAGGTGTCACGTCAAACTGAACCAATAATAAGCCTATATCTTTTCCAACAATTTAATATACTTTAGCATCCAAATCTAACATATCCACGATAAATCACACCAATCCACAGTTGAGACATATCTGAAGGACAGCAATCACAACACGGACAACCATAGACCGAAAACTCAATTAACTAACTTTATATTAGCTAGAGGTTATGAAATATAGCCACAAAATAGGAATGATGCTAGAGAATAAATCACCAGTTGAAAATGGAAATAGCTCACTCCATAAGCACTGGAGGGCATGAAATATCCAAATATACTCAAAAACTTTCCAACACTGAAAAACACATAACTATTGGAAAAAAACTAGCAACTCATAAAATGCAACTTTAACTGACAACTAATCAATCTAACACTCCATTTCAGGAAAGAATAGCCAAAAGTACATATCATCAAGAACAAACACTCCACCAAGCCTCATTAAGCCTTACAAACTCTAAAATGGGGATTTCTCAAATCCACCAAAGTAGGAAAATCACTACTCAATTCATCCTAGAATCATATTATAATAGAATAAATATACCAATCCAAAACAAAGGTAAAATCTAAGACCACCGCCAGAAAATCAACAATTCAAGATGAAGAATTTCTACTTTGCCACTTAAGAACTGATCACAGAAAAGTCAACCTGCCTCTAACTCTCTAACTCTACTTAAGGAAAAACCATTTCATAGAAAAGGAGCATCCAATCTCCACACTAATAACAAGGTAATGAACCCAACAATCTAACAGGTAAATCCCTGATATCTAAGTTTAAAAAAAACTATAGAGAAATGAATTATCCATAAACAAAGAACGAACTCAAAAATTGGTCAATCTCAAAATGGGCTATATCAAAAAGAATATCCAAGGTTAAGACATTCTCAACCCAGAAGGAAAGTCTGTGGATCCCAATCTAAAAAATAGGGGATTCAACTAAATATCTTTCCCTAGAATCATATTAGCACCACAGAAGGTCAATATTCCTTCTATATCATAATAAATCCCCAAATCAATCTAATACAGCTAACTAAGTTGGAACATAGTCAACAGCATTACTCTAAAGGAAAGAAATCATTAAATCGGGCTATATCTACTTAAGCCACTAAATAGTGTCATAGGCAAATGAATGTCAAGATAGATAACACTAGTGTATACAGCTACCCAGTGAGGATCAAATTCATCAAGTAACAACATCATGTAATAATAATAATTAATAGAAATAGCCTCACACAGTGGTAGTAGTAGCAACAATAATATTGATATCAACATAGTGAACATACGGTACCAAAATGAATATCATTATCTTGTACCACTCAAGATCCATAATAAGGTCGATGTTCCAAGATAAAAGGAACACAAATTCAAAAACTACACCTATCGAGGAAAATATCAATACAGATCTACTCCATGCACTACTAAAAGAAATAAACCACAGAGTAGTAAGATAATCATGAATTTAATAATAAGTCACATAATGACCTATATCAATTAATAAAGTCATTAAATAATCAATGGGTATGAAAACCCCAATACATATAATTATAGATAAATGCAAGAAATAAAAACACTCCAATCATGTTTACATCTGTAACCACATGCCTAATGGGCATAGGCAAAAATAAATTTGAATGAGTCTAACTCGGATCGATCGACTGAATCATCAACTGAGGTGCCACGAACACTAACTCTAACTGAATATGCCACAACATCACAAGCCTTATCTGAATGAGCTGAATAACTTAAAATCCCATGTCAGCGACACTACCTAGATTAGTAGTAGATTTCTTTATAGTCGTAGAAACTCTTGAAGCACGCATATGGAGAGAACAAAAACTAAGCCCAAATGGCTGGAAAACTAATGATGAGAGAAATTCACAAAATTTTATCTATACTTTTGAAATCATAGCCTATTCACGAACTCTATGCTGGCGGGGAATATGTGATAACTCTAGTTGATCATCTATCTAGTGCCTGGGGCATTCTCTGAACAAGTGTCTCATCATGAGATAACCTTACCAAGATCTTAAAATAGTTAAAGATATTGTCCCTCATAATGTAGAATGGTCGCCATGGCCCAAAGAACCATACTATACTCTACAAATCTGATGGGGACAATTCCCACAATGATCATCACGATAAATCTAAGAACTACTTATAGTACAAAATACTATCTCCATAGAGTTGATGGGCTACAGGTAAAGCTAAACTCTACCAAAAAGATTCTCACACCTGAATAAAATATCAATAACACTAAAATGATGGCATGCCTCTTGATACCATTTCTATAAGTCTCCTCACATGCTCTCTATGGTCATCTCATAATCAACAACCTGAGGAAAGGAAGATTCAGCTTCTATCAAGTGCTTTAATGCCAACCATATGACAATACTAACCCTTTAACAAATCCATGCTCTATTGTCCATCTCAGAATGATGTAACATAGGAAAATGCCTGGACCGCACGAGAAATCCCCGAAGTCACTTTCAGAACCATACTTTCAAACCCTCTTTGATAAGATTACAGACTCGAACACTCACGACTCGCAATCTCGTACTTAAAACTAGTAAAGAACCATGATGAACACTAATAGACCCAACTCTTGTCTGAGAACTGCCTGATGAATCAGATGTCATCCATGGTTTTACAACATGACTTGAATTCCCAATGCTAAACCTCTAAGGTTGAAGTAGTCATGAGCTTTACTGAAGCCTAAGCTAGCTCAAATCCTTTTTGGCTGCTGAAAATTTTTGATTTCTATCTCTAACCCTCTAATTTGATATTATGGTAAAACTCTAGAAATGTATGTGGAATTCTCATCCTTATCTATAGAAAATGTCACATTATTCTTTGAGAATATAATAGAGTCAAAGGATATGTTTAAGTTTATTAGGAAAGCGGGCACATGATAAGGAGTAAAGAAGTGAATTTCCTAAAATGTCACTTAAGCCTTCCGAAGATAGATTACAAACGTCTCCGCACTAATCTATGGGACACTACTAAACACATATCAATTGTACTAATACACCGATGAAACCTAGGATCAATTTCCAATTTGTCACAACCCAATTCCTAAGGTCATGATGGTGCCTACCATAACCAATTAGTAGGTAAGTCAATCCATAGTTCAGAATGACTAGTAATAGACTACTCAATAATGTAAGGAAAATAATGCATAATAAATTAAATAATGATTAATACATAATAAAATTCCAAAACCTGGTGGTATCAGCGCAAAAGCTTCTAATATAGTAAGAGTACAAAAGTTAAATATCAAGGGAAATAAACTGATATAACATATCTCTAAAGACAACATAGAGACTAGTCCAATACATAAGAGAGATAATTAATATTCCAAACGTCAGGAGCTCACCCTAAGACTCTAAACCATAGCTGCTCCGCACGACATAAATATGAACGCTAATGAACCGTACTATGATCTGCAGGCTGTAGAAGTGTAGTATGTCTACCAAACAAATTGTACTAACAAATGATACTCAATAGGCAAATACCAAGTAAGATCTAAGATAAAGCAAATATATGCCACATATAAATAGAATGGAAACAACACCTAAGTGTCCAAAATCATATATCAAGCCAATGATATAATAAGGGACAACTATCCTGTTCAAGTCTAAGAGTCTAACATAATAAGACTAAGGAAGTATTAGGGTGAATTGTCCTATTCCAGCCACACTCAATAGAAATTGATACTATTTTGTATATTCCAGAACAAAACACGTAATAAAGAGCAAAATAATTATATATAGCAATATACAAGGACAAAAACCAAATATACCATATGAACAAAAGAAGGAAGGGACATACGGTAGTAACATAGATATATATAGTACAACATATATATATGTATGTGTGTATATATGTATACATATAAACATGAGGTCTCCTTAAAGCATAACCTAGATCATCATATCCCCATTCTAAGGCGTTATTATAATCCTACCAAGAGTCAATTCTGTCATACTCAGGATTTCTAACCAACAAGGCTAGAATTGAAATAATCATTCATAATAATGTAATCATAAGATAGAAGATGCCAAAAACATACCTCAAATCTGGATATCGAATCAATGACTAATTTTTTACAAGCTAGCCATAATAATAATCATAATAATAATAGTGCCAATATCAATAATATTGCGAATAACAAATTATTCCTAATTACCAAATACCTAGCCAAGCCTATGCACACCCCTAATGCCTTGGGCTCGAATGTTTCAATCAATAGATAATTTCATAAGGCTTGTACATCACCCATATCTATGCAACTTTCCTATTCCCATTGATAAACATAAGTGCATACTGGTGATTGATGATAAGCATGCAAGAATAAATGCAAGGTACATAGTCAATATCATAATCTCATCATCATAACGATCTTTATTATAACTGTTTTCATCCTGAGCATCATTAATATAATCAACCTCCCGCCTTGTCGGGTATCAATATATTATCACAATATCCTCTAGCCTTGCTGGGTATCAATATCATCATAATACCTCCAGCCTTGTAGGGTATCAATATCATCAATACAATAGTATCTCCATACTCAAACGGGGTTTATATATCATCATATTCATCAATGCATATATCTAGATATATACCAACTGACGGACTCAAGTCGTGGCCGAAAGAGTGTAAATCTATAAGTCTGTTGCCCAGAATAATCTTTACAACAAATCATTATAAAATTGTAGAATGGGTTGGAATATCCCACGACCAAAGCAAGTAATTGTGTCGAATAATGGAGATGACCTCTGGTTATCAGGCTAACCATTTCTTCACATAATCATTATTCACTAAATAGCCAATATCTAGCACCTATTTAAGATTCACCACTAGACCATAATTACAACTTAACAAATGTTCATTTATAACCATCATAATCTCACTAGTCACCATCTATAAAAAACCACTAACCATTATTTAGAAACTATGTTTATCTATCAACTAACATCTTATGTAATTTAGCATCATTAATACAAAAATACTTATTTAATAACTAATAGACTTTATAAACTTAGTCATCAATACGAACTAATATTTATCAACACTAACCTTGTCCTCATCTATAGCCGTGTATCATCCATAATAGGTAGAGACGATATTTCAACTAGATAAGGTTCATTAACTAGTACATTAAATTTCTAGTCATTAAGTACTATGGTCACTTAATAGACATCTAGCTCTCATATATCCTAAATATTTTTAGAAAGAACAGTTATAAAATTGCATTTCAGCTAGAATCACATCAATTACTGACATAATAATCATGAATATACCAAATCTATGCATGTCATCACCAGTATCAAAATCAATAAAGTCGTAAGCATCATACCACATCTTCTTCCATCTCATATCGGAGAGATGTGTATATAAATATATACATATATATCCGCATTCTACAACTATATCCTTTAAAAAAATAATCACTTCCAAATTATCCAATCAATATAAAAAAACATAGCCTTTGGCTCAAAAACTTGTTCGGAATATTCTCAATATCATAACACAACCTTAGAACTATATACATATTTGAAACTCGTATGGATAAATATATTACAAGTTGTAGCATATCTATAATCATCTTAGATATAAGAGGCATAATATCAATAAGCATATAATCATCTCACATCTAGAGGCATAGTATCAATAAGCATATAATCATATCATATATGTAGGTCATACATCATAATTATGATGAATGTCACCTCTCCAAACTAGTTATCATATATAAGAAAAATATCATCTCTATAGGCCTAATAATCACAACTAATAGGAAAATCATCTTGGAAAACCCTGTGTCATCTCTAAGAGAAAATAGTATCTCTTAGGCCTAACATCATGTCTAAGAGGAAACAACATCTCTATTGGCCTAACATTATATCTAAGAGAAAACATCACCTCTATAGGTCTAACATCACGTCTAAGAGGAAATAACATCTCTATAGGCCCAAATTTCATTATCTGGGGAAAAATATATCATCATTCAATAAGCCATAAAGTAAACTTATACTAAAGTTTACTAACCTCAACTATGCTAAAACATCCATAACTAAGTCCAAAAGGCTAACACAAGCCTTAGCCTTAATGGGATAAACAGTCCCACTTCTAATCCTCAATTTCCATAATTAGATACATACACATGTGAATCTCAAGAGTTAAACTAGAATTGGATAGTTCCTTAACACTAGTCCCTATGGGATCGATACTTGGCTTGTAAAAGGTTTACTTTACTCCTTTTTAGGCCATGTACACTTGTGTGTGTGCTTGGGTACAGCTATTTTTTGGTGCCTAAGAGCACACATAAGTGTACATGGTCTACCAAATAATATGGTGGCCTTCAAGAAAGCCGAATATAGACCCTACATGGACGTGTATTAAAAAATGATCCAATTTTATCTTAATAATTGAGATAAAGTAACCAAGAGAGTTTTCGAGTTGGAAACTTAAAGTAAAGTAAACTAATGCGGAAAAGTAATGACTTTTGACAATTAATAGATAGAGATACAGGGGTAAGGCATATGAACAGTCATACTATTATATTGAACTTTATTTTTTAGATTGCTTATATTGGTTGTTGATTCGTAGGTTTTATCACATGATCATGTTCTCCCGACCTTTAATCGTCTCTATAACTTAGACATTGCAACTACATCATTGATTCGGGATGTAATAATCTAATGAGATGTGTAAATCTATCATCCTACATGTGAACCAAAAAAGGATTCTAGTTACTTCCCTATGCTAGATTCTAATTCAAATTCCTTATTGTATAAAGAATAAGAACCTTACTTTGTTTATCCTCTCATTCTATCTTTCTATTCCCCCTCCCGAGATCACAAGGTCGACAATGAAAATATACTAAGGGCCATGAATCGTTAAAATATTTAAAACATGGTTAAACACACAACCAAATATGATAAGTAATTCAACAAACTTAATTAAAAATGAAAGTAGCCATGATCTTGGCCTTATTATCAGAAAGGGGGCATTAAGCCGCTAATCGACCTAACTGTAAACAACATAATTGAATAAATGTTATAATCCATTATAAAGCTAAATTAAAAAGATATAAACAATAAAAAAAGTGTTTAGCAAACCCTCTCCTAAGATAAAGGCATCAAAAATTGCACTACAAATTGTTTAAGGTGTGTATATATAGTAGGGGACAAATTGCCATATGGGATTAAGGGGCATCGCCCGTTATAGAGCATGGGAGTATAGGGGGTACCGCCTGGTATATTTCACTGCTCAAAAGGAATCTATTCCATCCTTAGAGACCGCTATAAATAGGGATGCATGGTCTAATCTACATGCCCTCACTGCAAGTCCACTTTTACGTGTACTCTTTGCCTTGTACAATTGCCTTTCCCTCAAAGCTTTTGGTGTTATTTTCCCTTTAATTTCCAGCTTGTTCAACTTCCATATATCAGCATAATCCACTCCTCAAGAATCCTATATCGTTAAAAACCATGGATTATAAATCAACACACCAAAACATCAAGAACAACAAGCTAGAAACTCGTGCTAAGACTAGGCTTGCTCTCGTTGATCTTTTAACTTAATGTATTGACCCTTGGCTTTCTTCTATTAAAATTTGAACACTAAAAACATGTTTTTCCACATAATATTACACATTAAAACCATTACGAACTCATTTGACACTTTCGAATCCATCATGATTGACTAGAACAACACCTAACTCAACCTAGTAAAACTAGTTTTCTTGCCTAACTGTAATTGAACAATTTAAGTCCGAACTTGTTTGAACACACTTGTAAACATTATAATTACATACTTGAACACTCAAATTCTTATTTATATCTTCATTTACTCATTAATCACACGAATTGTCCTCAAAACAAGGCTAAATAGGCAAGGATAACTATACTAAAGTGCATAAATACACCCAATAACACCACCCCATACTTAAAGCCTTATTCGTCCTTGAACAACTCGTTACTACAAGCATCCTAAGCTATGGATACTCCAATATTCTACTAAATGTAAGACACTCAAGATATTACTAAAATGACTACAAAGAATGAATGTTTCTACACTAAGCTTGTTATATACAAAATTGATAGTTCAAGAATACTACATAAAAAGATCCTAGCCACAAGTATTGACTCAACAAGTTGGAAAACTCATGCATATTTCTCAATAAAAGACATCAGAAAAATCACCCAGATATCATCAAACATGTGCCCTCACAATAAGAAAGTTACCCATAAACTCTCACATAAATGCAATTTATAATAGAATGGGCGCAAGAATCAAATATTGCTCACTCTCACAAAGAATTCACAAATTACACATAATGAACAAAAAGCTTGCCATTCATGTAATACTCAACTAATATTAGAATATTAAAGCTTATGATCAAATAGGTATTTAATGGTTGTAATATGGGCTAAGGGATGGGTAGGAACTATTTTTTCCAAGAATAGTGTCTATGTTCCCTAAGCGCTTTAATACATCACATTATACATTCAACTCACCTTTTACAACCCATTCATACCTGTTATATCTACCTATATCTTTTTATTTTTCCCCATTTTATTAATTTAATTCATATACCATATGGTGGGAGTATAATATGAAGACATCATTTGATTTTACCTTTTTTCACATCCATTTTATGCTACACACCCCTATGATAGCCACTCTCATCTTAAGCGATTTACCTTAATTGAGATACACGATGTCTAAGGAGGACCAGGGCCAAAACAGTTTATTGTAACACCAATGGGCTATAAATGTGATATTTGTAAGCACAATTTTCTTTGAAATCCCAAACATAACACAAATATCTTTATACACCAATTACTATGACTTTGGGGCTTCAATTTAAACTTTTTCTTCTTCAATTTCACACTTCTTAACTCACTAATTTTACACTAAAGTGCTTACGAGCTTTTGATCAAATTACGATCTATAAAAGAAAGGATTAACCTACACATAAGGCTGCCAAGGAAAAAGTTAAAGGCTCAACAGGGTTTACAAGGATAATGCACAAAGGTAGGTCAATAAAAGGTATAAAACAAGGCTATCAAAGAATTGTCTATATCATTTCCTAAACTTACACTTTTTATTTTACTTTGAACATAAACCAGGTAATTTATAGATATCACATACAACAAGGAATATACAAATACATCACATTTCACATGGCACATGCTCAACTTCAAGTATGATCATTATGGCTCCTCAACCATTCAATAGCATGACTTTAATATTAAGACAACAAGTACAAGAGTCATAATCATGAGTTTAAGAGTATAAAAATTAGTATTTCACACAATCAACAAGCTCTTTAAAACAAAAATACTTGCATCATGCAATCACATATAGAACCAACAAGAACATCTTACCTATTCCTAACACAAAAAATTTTAAAATTTACCTTAACAATGGGAATTTCCCCACCCCACAAATAAAAATATACTTTGTTCCAGAGTATACTTTAAAAGTAGAGATAGAAATACTCCCTGATGTCTATAGTCCTAGCTAGTAGCATCTTTTATCATTAAGAGGGTCCTAGGACCCTACACTTAGTCTTCACATACTCCTTAGCTTATATTTTTAGTAATCAGACTTCCCATAAACCTATGATTCAACAAAAACAAAGACTACTTGAAGTAAAAACTAAAATACTAAAAATAAAACATACATTAACTTGGGTTTCCAACTAAGAAGCGCCTGATTTAGTGTCACGACATGACCCAATAAAATTTCTCATCTACCTTGAGTTTATGAATTTTACCCCCAACCACATGTCCATCTTTTTGCTTTGTTCATAGGGGTGGTAGAAATATAAAAGAACCGAGTAATGGATGGTTCAAGGTAAACCACTTGACCTTGAAGTAAGATGTGGTTCTATGTTGTATAACTGGTGTAAAATCAAGAACATAGGATTCTTTTTCCTTATCTTTACACTCTCCCACCATTTCAGATGATTTCACAGCTAATACATCATCTAAATGTTATGTAGAAAAGTGTTCGAAATGAGGCCCAACCAATCCAACTTAAAAATTTACACAATTAACAACACCCCCACTCATATTCACCTTCTAAATTATAGTCTTAAAAGAAAGCTAGCAACCGAATGGCTACGATTCTTGTGTTTGCTCTACATAATGGCTAGGATCCTCCATTTCTTTTCTCATCCTCCATAGAGATGGTGGTAGTGGTATCTCATTAACCTATTAAGAAACTTTATTTTTTGGGTACTCAGACTATCTGGAATTATCAGCAAATTTGTTTATATCTAGTTGGGGAGTCAACTCTACGGCTACCTTCAGTTGATTATAGAGCTGATTTGTAGCCACTTGCTAGTTCTTCATGTATACCAACAATTGTACATAAGATGCTATAAATTGTTTTAACATCTCTTCTATATTTCAAGTTTGAGTTAAGGCCTGTATGTTTAGTTATTGCTAAAACTACTGCTGCTGGTTCTTCCATAATTGAATTTGTGGCTAATTCTACAATTTTTGATTGTAGGTGTTCATATAATATTGCCTTTAAGCATAGACCAAAAATAATTTTTAATCGGGATTGACTGCACACATAGCTACAGAATGACCACTGTTACCACAAACCATACACCAACTTGCAATCTGCTCCACAAATAGAATATTATCTACCTCATATTGTGAAGGTCCCATCTTAGAACTTCCATCAAAGTGTAGACAATAAGACTCATGATGGGGTCACCCACAAAGACAAAAAGAATCATAATCACTCGAAAACTATCTATCCCAGGCTGATATATGAAAAAGTGTGATAAAAAAGGAAATAAAAGAAACTAATAAGAAAAATTACTAAACTATGTACAACTAAGTATAGCTAAAATGGAATTAAGGTAGTTTCAAATCTACAAGTCCCTGGAAATGGCATCAAAACATGACAGCACCCAAGTACACACACAAGTGTACGTAGTCTACCAAGTAATATAGTGGCCTTCAAGAAAGCTAAATATCAATCCTACAGGGACCTATGTTAAACAATTATCCAATTCTAGTTTAACAATTAAGATTAAGCTACCAAGAGAGCTTTAGAGTTGTAAACTAAAGGTAAAGTAAACTAATGTGGAAAAAAATAACTTTTGACAATTAATGGATAGAGATCGAAGGTTAAAGCTTACAAGCAATCATGCTACACCATTGGACTTTATTCATTTCATCAATTATATTGGTTGTTGATTTGTAAGGTTTATCACATTATCATGGTCTCCCGACCTCTAATCGTCTACCTAACTTGGACATTACAGCTACATCATTGAGCGGGGATGTAATAATCCAATTAGATACATAAATCTATCATCCTACGTTTGAACCAAGAAAGGCTTCTAGGTACATTTATTTCCTAGATGCTAATTCAATTTCCTTATTTTATCAAAGAATACGAACCTTATTTTGTTTATCCCCTAGTTCTATCTTTCTATCCCCCCTCCCAAGATCACAAGGTCGATAATGAATATATTCTAAGGGACATGAATCCTTAAAATAGTTTTAAAAAGGATAAACAATCAATAAAATATGATAATTAATTCAATAAACTTAAATTAAAAATAAAGATGTCATGATCTTTGACTTAACCCCGGAAATGAGGCGTTTAGCTGCTAATCGACATAAACATAATCAACATAATTAAATATAGGTTATAATCAATTATAATGCTAGATTAAAGAGATATAAACCCTAAAATAATTTTTGATCATCCCCTCTCCTAAGCCAAATATGTCCAAAAGTAAAGTACAAAAAGTTTAAGTTGTGTATATATAGTAGGGGAACAATTATCGTGTGGGATTAGGGGGCGTTGTCCTTTCTTGAGCATGGGAGTATAGGGGGAGCCACTAGGGTATTTCACTACTCCAAAGAAGGATAATCCTTCCATATATCACCGCTGTAAAGGGAGTTTCTGGGGCTTATCTACATTTCCTCTTTGGAAGTCCACTTTTGTGTCTACTGTTTGCCTTGTGCAATTGCCTTCAAAGCATTTGGTGTCATTTTACCTTTAATTTCCAGATTGGTCAACATCCATATGTAACCATAAATAAATCCAGACAGACAATACATAATAAAAAATGATGTATTAGAGTTCAATACAACAAAACATCAAGAACAATAAGCTAGAAACTCGAGCTAAGACTAGGCTTGCGCCCATTGATCTTTAACTTATTTTATTGACTCTTGGCTTGCTCTAATTAAAAATTTCACACTACACACAAATTTTTCCAAATAATATTTCACATTTAAACCTTTAGGAACTACTTTTACCCTTAGAATCCATCACGATAGACTAGAACAATACCTAGCTCAAGCTAGTAAAACTAGTTTTCTCACCTAAACTCTAATTGAACGATTTACGTCCAAACTTGTTTGAAAACACTTTGAAACATTATAATTACATACTTGAACACTTCCATGCTTTTTTATATCATCATTAACTCATTAATCACACGAACTATCCTTAAAATATGGCTAAATGGGCTAGGATAACGATACTAAAGTGCATAAATACACCTAATATAACAGCCCTATGCCTAAACTAGGCTAAGATATCTAGTTCAACTTCTACATGTCAAGTAATCCATAACCAATTCTATTATAGGAACTTTATCAAGGAATATGGGCATTTATGGTAATACTACCCTAAAATATGCTTTCAAGATCACTAGAATAGCCAAAATAAGGTTAATTATACTAACCATGATTCCAATAAATAAACAACACCCCAAACCTAAAATCATGCCAAATTAATGATACGAATTAACCCAACCTAGGGATAAGGCCATAAATTCCAAAAAGCTATTAAATAATTCAACTTATGGGTCAAATCCCCCTTTGAATTCCAAAACTTTAATATTTGATACTAAATCATTCTATCCTTAATAAATCTTAACATTCACATTCACACACAATATATATAGCACATTATCTATGAAGAAGAGTAGAAAAAAGCCTACCTCAAAGACAAATCGAAAAGTCTGCTACTCTTCACCAATATCTCTTCTTCATCTACAAGCCCAAAATACAACACAATATAAAAATAGTAATCTACTCATCAATATGAGTTTAACGATACCCATATTGCACCATTGTGCTTTGGGTAAAGAAATGACACAAAAAACCCCAAGTGGGGCAAACTTATGGAATACGCATTTTCAAGGTCAACCCAACGCTCATACATGAATAAGTAATCATAACCCTCAAGAAATAGTTTAAAATGAGGTAAATTGTGGGCTAAAATCAATCCCTAAGATAAATTGCAATTTTGGGTCAAAAGGCAAGAAATTCATCAATAAAATGATAAATACTACCTTAATCTTAGAGAAAATCAAGACAAAAGATGTTAATTAAGCTCCCCAAATACCTATAAGACTCAATTTTGAGTTATTACACTCCTTAGGTTTTCTCGGACACACAAAATAAGTAAAAATAGCTAAAACACAGCTGATAGGGTCTTTAAATGCTCCTACCATCTTTGGAGATAATCAATCACCATCTAGGGGTTGCTATCACAGCTGCCACAGTTTACCTCAATCGCGGTTGCTCCTTTAGGCACCAGCTGACAATAAAAAAAATCTTGATTTTGACCATGAAAACTCATATGAAATCCAAAAAATATGATCCAATATTGAATTGTAAGTTTAAATGACATGTCAAGTTCATTGGAATCATCAAAAATTGGGGCCCACACCTCTAGTTTATTTTTAAATATGCTCCATAGCCTAAAATAAGTCTGGGATCCTTAGGTCCTAAATAATAGATCCCCTAGCCTAAAATCGACATTCAGGATGTGATGGCAATGTTGGATTTTTCATTTGATGTTATTTTGACCAAAAATGGGTCCGAAACCTGCATTCTAATTTTCCAACTTTTCGACCACTAGGTCGAAATAAGCTACGGTGTATTGGGACCCAAAACAAAGGTCTACCTTGTACAAAATTGATATTATGGATCTGCTTGCATAGTCAGAATTTGCATCTGAGATCGTTTCATGAATGTTTTCACCTAGTGTCCACTTGGAACTATTGGAGCCTTTAAAATAGGGATTTGGCTCTAAAAACCAAACGAATTGCCTAGTAATCAAACCGTTGGTCCCATCAAGTCATAAATATTTTAGGGAAGCTATGGAGAAGCTCAAATGGTGGAAATAAGAAAAAATATGGAAAATGATCAAAAGGGTCATTACACAGGGCAAGCCCTCCTTACTTTCATAGAACTTAATCAGTAGATTAGTTTAGTAGATTAGTTTTGTTATATAAAGGCACACTAGGACCTTGTCCCTATAAATAATGTTTCATGTACCAATATTGTCTTCATTGATAGTTAGTTACTTAGTTAGTCTAATGTATTAAGTTTTTAGTTTTACTTTATGTCGTAATTTATAAAATAATGTTATTACTTAATTTTTGAGTTTTAATTCTTACTTCATTATATTAGAAGCTTCTAATTATCTTCTAGTAGTAAAAAGAATAGAGCTCAAGTATCCTAAAAGGTCTATGAATCTATTTTATTATGATCTCATTTATGGTTATCAGGGGCCCATGTCAATAAATATAGGACAACAAACATTTCAGAAAATTTTTCCATGCTTTCATACTTTAGATCATGTAATAAAGTTGTTCTCTAAGAAGATTATCCTGATTTGTGAGTTGTTCCAATTCCACCAACTATGCCTCATCTTTCAGATGATAGAAGTAGTAGATCCCAAATTCTTACCACGGTAGTTCTCTTAAATAGAGTCTTCATAAAGTGTAGAGACTCCACAAAGGATTGATAAGGGACCAGTAGTTTGTTTAATTCAATTATTTTGAAAGTGTACACTTTTGTGCACATGAATGTTGTGTTTGAGCCAAAGTATGATATGCTCTCAGACTCCTTCTCAAAATATTGGTACAGATGACACCCTTAGTGGGATAGTGTGTCTCTCAAAGATTAGTAGTATTGTGACCTATAGGATACATGATCTTGGGTGTTGTAAGACATACACAATACAATTAATTCTAGGGCCAAGATATGATATCAGGAAAAAGTAGCCATAAAGCGGAAATGAAAATTGTTTAGGGAATGTATTTAGACTCATGTAGTTATTAAATAAGTAAGGGGATGCTATATCCTTTAGCATTGGTTAATGGGTAGCAAGACTTGTGCAAGTTTTATAGAAGTAAGTAAAGAGATGATTGATGGTTGGGATGACTTAGAAGTCCATTTGAACTTGTAAAGAAGTTTATGATAGCATTTCACAGAGATAGAAAAGTTCAAGTATAGGTTATGAATAAGAGAATAGATGTTATGATGCAAACTCCGTTGTGAGTGGCAACTATACTAACCCTTTGATGTGAGAATCATCTACGACAAATACTCAAAACCAACACTTAACCAATTTAAGTAATACAAATTTTTTGTATATGTATTAATACTAATATGTAATAGTCCTAAACGAAATAATGTAGAAAAAAATAAAAATGTCTAAACCACCCATAAACCAAGATCTATTATAACAAAACATCAAAACAAAATAAATTCCTAGTAGAACCCAGAAAACATGTAATAACTATACTTTAAAAGTCCAAAACTAGTTGATAAGGGCAATGTGTATGTAAACCCTTGCCTACTCAAAAGATGAAGCTTACCCTTGAGTGTAAATTGGTTACTGTCTACAATTGAGGTCTCACATGAGCCACTGGAATATGCTATAAACCCAATAAAAGAAAGATCATTAGTGGTATAAGTGCGAACATAGCACAAGTTATAGAACTACAAAACCATTATGTACTAATTGGGTTATAGGCTAACTCAACTTCATCAATATGAACACATAACCAACAATTTATAAACAAAAACAACCATGTAACACTTAGTAATTATGCCTTCACTTAGTTTTTCCTCAACAAAAGACAATTAAAATAGACTATCATAGAATAAGTACAAATATTCAACCAACTCAAATACAATGACTCATAACGGTTAACTCAACCTTGCCACATTTACCTCTTCAATAAACTCAATAATATCAACCCACTTTAAGTATATCAGTAATTTGGATGACTTATGGATACAAATAAAAGTGACAATATAACTCATTTCACTAATGAAACCAAAATAACAACCACAATATAACCCAATGTACTCATGCAACTATCAAAATCACCCATAGTATGTGCGACATGCAATGGGGTTTTGATAAATCCCCACTAGCCATGACCTACATGAGAAAATCTAAGTCCATCAACCAAATAACCTAAAAAACTAGTTTTTTCCATAATTATCCTAAACCAAGTGGTATATCATCCTTATTCTAATGTCCCCACCCTTATACTCCCAGAATTTCACTTATCCCATGATGATTAACCTTTACTAGTTCATCTAGAAATTTCAACCCACGTCATAACATATACAATCATAATATGAGATATGTAAATACACATTCAATTTAAAATAAGTCTTTTTACACAATCTCATATCAAGTGATTAAAAAATATGTAAAGGTATCTAACAAGTAACATTTAACAACATACATTGCCATAACTTGACAAATAGGTCGTTATAATTGAGCCTCTAACTGCAATTTAATCATAACCTACCTTAATCCAAGCCCTGCAATGCTCTTATGAATATGAGCCTTCTCTTTATTTGCAAGCTTAGATAAAATATGGTTTATTAACAACAATATAAACACTAATCAAACAATGATTTACTAATTTTAAGGATTTTAAGCTAGTCCCATAACCCTAAGGTTACTTTTTTGATCATTTCCTTATTCTAGGATTCTTCTGTCATCACTCCACTTTAATTCTATCTCATCCATATTTGCTAGTAGAATAAATTCTAGGTAAGAAATTAAAACCTATCCATCCTTAAGCAAAGCCCAAGAATTACACCTTATTTTCACAATTTACACTAGAAAATCAACCTAGGTCAAGTTAATTCCCCCACTATGATTAAAACCTAGTGATTCTTAGGATTAATCATTGAAAATCAAGTTAAATAGAAGGATTAACTTAACCTCAACAAAGGATTATAGATGGAAACTAATGACGTTTTCCCTGAATCACCCTCTCTTGGACTTTAATGTATGTGAAAGAAAAAATATGTTATAATTATAAAAACAAAATTTAAATACATGTAGTCTACTTTAGCATCCTAATTCCCATTATAGATGCCCTATTACAGCAGGATCTACCCACTATAGAGTTACCGACTAAAGTTTACTTCCACAATTGCGGGCCAATAGTAGTGGCTTGCGTCCCTCCATAGTGGCCTAGGCAATGCAAAAAGCCCAATAACCTATGATATTTTCCAATTTTTGAACACACTTCTAGAGTCTGACTCCCCATACTAACCACTTGACTTTACATGATATATCCATTCTACTAACCAAATTTAATTTTTAAAGTTGTCGTAAACTCCTTATCCCTGTAGCTATATATTATGGTCACAAAACACATAGTAATCAATATATCCATTGCCAAATATATCCAAACTATAAACCAATTGGAGTTAATCATAGACTAGACTAAAATTTCAGATACTTCATTTGGGGAGAAACTTAACCTAAATTTTGCCAAGCTAGGATAAACCATAATAATGAAAAAGGTTGTTACAACAAATACAAATTTAGCCATTGTTCATCCCCAAAAGATATATCAAGAAAATGATGGAATAGCATTAAGGGATGTACATGAATCCTCAAACAAGTAAGGTACTTTTTGCATATATCAAACTTAGTCTCCTAAGTTTCCACGTCAATAAAACAATGCTTCCACAAGACTTTCATGGATCTAATCTCTTTGGTCCTCAAATTTTGATTATCTCAATAAAGAATAGCTATCGGTTACTTCTCGTATGAAAGATTCTTATTGAGTAACACTAAGTCCCACTTAATTATATAATCAACATATAATGGTATTTCTTATTCATAGAGACATGAAACATTGGATAGACTCCTAATATGTAGAAGATAATGCAAGCCTATTAGTTATAAGGCCTACATAATCAAGTATCTCAAATCGATTATATACCTAGGCCTAAGCTTGATATTATTTCTAAATTGCATCTCTCCCTTTATGGGAGACACTTAAACAATACATGCTTACCCTCCTTTAAGTATATGTCTCTTAGATTACAATTACTGTGTATCTTCTGTATATTTAGGCTGCCAACAACTTACCCTGAATGAACCTCACTTTTTTTTAGCTTCATTTACCTAGTCTATACCAAAGGTTTCATATTAATCATATCAAACAAATGTATGGGTGAACTATATTTTCTTACATAAACAGTTTCAAATGGGTCCATGTCAATGCTAAAGTGATAAATACTATTGTAAAAATTCATACAACAATAAGAACTGATCCTAACAACCCTTAAAGTCAGCAACACAGGCTTATAGAATGTCTTTAAACACATGAAGGACCCTTTTACACTACCCATTGGATTGATGATAAAATGTAGTACAAAGATCTAGCTTTGTTACCAAATCCTTATGCAATTTGTGCAAAAATTTGGAGGTGAACTATGTACCCTTATCAGAAATGATAGATATTTTCACCTCATGTAATCAGAAAATCTCTTTAGGATAAAACATGAATAACTTCTCTGAGTTGTATTTCACCTTAACTTAAATGAAATAAGTACTTTGTTAGCTAGTCACTATTGACCTAATGTCATACTGTCCCCAAGGTCATAGAACAACCCACCCTAAAATCCATAGCACTCATCTCCTATTTCTATAGAAAAATAGGAATCCTTTAAAGCAAACCTATAGGAATTTCAGGTTCATACTTTACCATTTATAAATTCTTACAATTGGCCATATAATTTAGTATAGCCCACTTTATTCGTGCCCACAAATAGAGTTGTCTAAAGTCTTAATATATCTTGGTTTCACCAAGATGTCTAGAATATTAGGAACCATAAGCTTCTACAAGTAAACTCATAATCACATCATAATCACGAGGCATACACACATGCCATCTCACCCTCAACACACCACAAACATAAAGTGTGGCATCTCGTACCTCACTACACACCTATACTATTTTAAATCTTGTTCAACCTATCATCCTCAAATGTCTTAGCCATGATTTGATCAATGAATGTTGACCTTACCTCCACACCATCCTACCCTCTACACTTTTTAGACACACCAAACTATATAGAGCATATTACTAAAGTTTTGATCTCTCTAGCCAATAGTTACTATGCCACTCTCAAATAAGCCTAACTGCTCATACAGATAATTTTTGGGCTCCATGCATCTACACCAAATTGGTCATTCTTGGATGATACTGAATGGTTAAATCATAATATTTTAGTAAATCTATCCACCACTTCTACCTTATATTTAAATCGTCAAAGTAAAGACATGCTTTAAACTATAATTGTCTGTGAAAACCTTACATTTAACACTTTAAAGGCAGTCTTCCCATATATTAAGTGTAAAAACCATTACTTCCATCTCCAAGACATGATTTGGATAATTCTTTTCATGTGGATTTAATTGCTTTAAAGCATTGGCAAACACAGTTCTACCCTACATTTACCCAGCACCCATTCTAGAACATGAAGTATTATAAGACATTTTAAATTTCTTACCTTCAACTAGCAAAGCAAGGATGGGAGTTATGGTCGAAAGAGACTTAATCTCTTAAAAGCTCTCTTAACATATATCAGAAAAAACAAATAGTATGTCTTTTTGTTTAATTCTTGTTAGGTGAGTAGCAATAGATACAAAGGTCTTGAAGAATCACTATTAATAGCTAGCAAGATCCATAAAACTCCAAAATTTAGTCACAGAGTTTGGTTGAGTCCAACTCCTAACAACCTGAATCTTTCGGTGATTTGCCATCTCCTTTTTTTAAGAAACTACATGTCTCAAAAACAATACAAATGACATTGAAAACTCGTACTTCGATAAGTTAGCATAAAGTTGTTTCTTTTTTAAAAATACCAAAAACATTGAAAAAGTGACCTTGATTCTCCTTCTTAATCTTTGAGTAAACCAAGATGTTATCAGTAAATACAATCACAAATGAATCCAAGAAAGATTTGAATGTACCATTTATCTAACTCATGGATGTTGTTGGTAAATTAGTTAATCTAAAGGACATCACTAAGATTTCCTAATCCCGATACCGAGTCCTAAAAATTAAGTAGGAATATCATCAAGTATATCATTAACTAGTGATACCCTGCCTTAAAGCTATCTTTGAAAATACTGAAGCACCCTATAATAGGTCAAATAAATTATTTATTTGGGGTAATAGGTACTTATTTTCTATGATAACCTTATTTAAGTAATGATATTCTATGCATATTCTCATAAAACAATACTTTTTATTAACAAACAACACTGGAGCACCCCAAGGTAAAGCACTAGGACAAATTAATCCCTTATCAAGTAACTCTTGCCACTGAGTCTTAATATCTGTCAACTCAGTTGGAGCATCCTATAGGAGGAATATGTATTAGGAGAGTGACCAATTCCAAATCTATGCAAAAGACAATATCCCAATATAGAGGCATACCAAGAATTTTGCTGGGAAATTCAGGAGCTACAATAAATGATTCAATAGAGGGGATATTTGTGCTAACATCTTGAACATGTGACAAAAAGTTAGAATACCCTTTCCTCACTAGCTTCTTATTACGAATAAAGGAAATTATTTTCATAGGACCAGACTTATAAGCACCTTCTGACTTATTTATCCCTGGAATATCTATGACCACTGCCTTAACATTCTAATTTAGTACAACATAATACAAGGACAACCTAGTCATACCCATGATAATATCAAAATAAAGCATATCCAGAATCACCAAATCTATACAAGTTAGAAAACCAATAAATATAATATAGTAAGAATGATACACTTGAGTCACTACCATAGAGTATCCAACAAGAGAAGTTATATTCACATGTTTGTCAAAAATATCACAAACCATGTCTAAACCTAAGGAAAATATAAAAAATAGATTGAAATAAGCAGAACCCAGGTCAAACAACATAGTAGCATTTGGTCAATGATGAGAATACTTTATATAATGACTACATCTGAAGCCTTCACTATGGATTTGCTTAGAAAGGCATTAAAATAAAATCTATCATTAATATAAGGAACCTTTCTATTTGGTTATGCACCACACCAGCTTGGATTACCACCCACCTTAATATCTACTAAGGAAACCTTGATAACCAATATACCTATCATATGAATGACCTTTACCATTACCACTACCACTTCTAGAAGCCTAATAACTTGAGTACCAACTATTAGGATAATTTTGCTTAAAGTGACCAACACCACCACAAGTATAACACACTCGCTCTAGTGAAGGCAAGCCAGCAGAAAAATATAAAGCTTCTTGGCTTCCCATCACTAAATTCTATTGAATGGCCCCTGATAAATAAATGCTTTATAGATACTAGTAGAGGTGATTGTATTGGAAGTGATGGATAGGTTAGACGAACGTAGCCTCTGGAGTATGATTCACTATAGTTATATATATTTAGGGCTTTCTACACTACCATCTTTGGCTGCCTAATAATTCAATCATGTCTTATGCTTATTTGGACCTTTCCATGTAATATGTGGCCTATATAGTGGGTTATAATTATCAGGAATACTTAATTTAACAATTGCTTAAAGTATTAATAAATAATCATTTAAGAATAGACATGACATATTATTTATTACCATCATAGGTGGAAATCATAGTTCTTAGATTAAGGAAATCATAAGCATGAGTTGCTTAAGAAATATGATATGATCGTACACATGAAGAAGTATTACTACACTATGCATTTAGTGATATCATGAATTCATAGGAATTTTAATAATGTGAAAGACAAGCTCATATATCATGAGTTGTAAACATAAGGCTTGAATTCATAGAATCATAGAGTAAGACTGAGATCCCATTATGAAATAATTGCTTCTCATTCTAGAGCTGAATGTGAACACATAAAACATGAGTAGGGTGACATCTTGACTGGTATAGAAGGAACATACTAGAAGAAGAATGAATTATTATCTCATCACAATTTTTTTATAAACTATTAATAATTCTATCTCAAGATATTTCTTGGTTTATTATCTCATAATATCCCCCATATCTCAAAGGTTAATATTCTATGTTTATAGAGATACTTACTAAATTGGGTTAAAAGTAAATAACTTTGCATGGTCAGGGTATAACTATACACATAGATGTTAAAATATATCCCTTAAGGACTATATATGTGATGACACTAAAATTACTCCATGAAGGTATAAGTGGTTATCCTCAATATGATTTACCCAACTAGAGCTAAGATCAAATCCCCACGGAATAAGAACCCAAAATTCAATCATAAGAGTTAGAAGTTACTAGAAGCTTTCTTGTTATGAAATGTAAATTAAATGAGAAAATAAAATAGAAGGGGGGGTTGCTTCATACAATTTATAGTTAAAAATAAAATCATGGTAGAAATGTACTATGAAATGTTTAGATATTTTTAGTAGACATAAAGTATGGAATGAGACTTTGATTTATACAATTATAAGTATGCATTCTTGCATGGGTAATTTAACATTTGGCTAGATTTAGATAAGAGTCATGGGTAGGCTAGATTATAGGTATTTAGTGTTAAGTTGTTAATGAAATACCAAAATTCTATAAATGGGTTTTTCAAACACCTCACAAATGTAGCAATTTTAATAATCTAAAACCTCAATTTGTATCCTTACATATAAGAGATACTATTAAATGAAGTAAATCAAGTTAATGTTTCTTCCCATTTCTCACCTCAACCCCATTGTCAAGGTTTATAAGGGTTCAAGGGTAAGCTTGGGTTTGAAACCTACAGTTATAGATTAAAACATAGAATAAGAGTAAAACCCACATCAATTAGCAAATTACTGAAAAAAATAAGCATTCATTCAATAATAAAATCTTATTCAAGCGCAAGCCTAAAAAAAGAAATTAGCTACTTATAGAGAGAAAAAAGGAATTCTGTAACCCCTGGGTTTTTGGTCCTTGAAAATTTTTTGAAAGTTATCCTTATTGTCCTGACTACGACTCTCCTGACAAATCATAGTGATTCTGAAACTTGTGACTTTTGAAGTTGTTATGACCCTAACCCCATATTGTGAAATTGGATTTTAATTATAAGAAATATAGGATTTGTAAAATTAAACCAAGGGGGTTTTAAATTCTCCCAAGAGAAGATAATTGTCGTGGCATGTCACTGTTACCTTACAAGTATAGTTGGTATGATAATACAAAAAGTTTATACCTTAATGTATAAGGTGGTTCAATAAATTGGAATGTCTAATAATTATTTTAACTGGTCTTTATAAGAGTTGTGTAACTGAGTTATGTTAGTAGAGGAACCAAGGGACCAACACTGGAAACTGTAGTGTCCAACATTGGGGTGTATATGACAAAGAGGTTTGAGTATCCCTTATTATTATTATCATTATTATTATTATTATTATTATCATATGATTAGGAGTTTTGAGTCCGCCACATCTTATTACATGATTTGGTGCTTGTGCCACCTTGATATACAGAGAGGTTCGAGTCTCGTATAATGTATATGTATACCATTTTGTACGTGCGGCCTCACACACTAGCACCCTGCCAGTTGGGAGATAGCTGGGCCCATATATCCCTTGGTGACTTTATATGTTATGTAGGTTGAGCTACATAATCCACGCTAAATTTTTAAGTTTATGTTAAGCCTTATTCCCTAACCCAGCATGTGATGTATATATATGTATGTATTTAATTATGTGCATTGATTTTAAAAGATTGGAATTGTTGATAATGGCATTATTTTAATCCTTATCCCTGAGATTTATGCTAGCGCTCAAATCGTTAACAATCTTTGGACCTTGTATCACCACATGATGGAAGAACTAGTCATACTTTTACTTCTCCTGCTTAGTGATTAGGATTCAGGATCAACTCATGAGTTGACATTTTAGTTGTGAGCAGTAATAGTTTGGAAGTCTATATTTTTTGTTTTGGTCTTTTCTCCTAGACTTTTTAGACTTATTTTAGGTTATAGTCGGGAGCATGTCCCAAAACTTTATTTATATTATATTTTTGTGCTTTTATCTAAAAGGCTTTGTTTGGATTACTATGGATATTGGGTGATGTTGGTCGGTTGTTTGGCCGATCGATGGTCGTTGGTGATAGATATATTTTAAATTTTCCTTGAATTTATCTTGTTATATGTTCATAATTTATTTGATATCAAGGATATTGTGTTATTTGGTTAGGTGCGAAGGGGTATTCTCCGATCCATGTGGGACTGGAGATGCCCGTCATGGCCAAGACTTAGTTTGGGTCATGACAAAGATGGTATCACAGCCTAGGTTTTATGTCATTGGGTGTCCAACAAAGTGTTGTCAAGTAGAGTCTCCTTTATGAGAGTGTAGCATTCCACACTTATTTGGGAGGGGGTACAAGGTATTTAGGAATGTTTCCCTTTCTTGTTATTCTGTTTTTGAGCTATGGAGTCTATTGTATTGAATCTTTCAAATCCCCATTTGTTCGCCTTTCAAATCAGGCCTCTAAGAAGATCTGGTAATTATGGGAAACTTTCTATCATATCTAAGGATAATGTGGATGGAACTTGTCCAAATCCAAGAGTTCAGACCTAGTCTAGGCTCGCTACTTTTGATTGCCCTGATGGAACTAACTCAGTTCCTGCTATCCCTCTCAGGCACCCCAGACTGGTGTGTCTAATGCCAAGTTTTGCCAATTAATTCATTTACTTTCCCTGTTGATGGCCTCTCATACTGTGTGTGTTACTTCTATGGCTTCATCATCCGAGGCCACTAGAGTTGGCCAGTGCAGGAGACTGAGTCCTCCCGATTTTATTAGTTCTAAAGTTAAGGAATATCCTAAAAATTGTATTAATGGGATGGAAAAGATCTTTCACGTGATGCATGCTACTGATGTGGAGGGTGTAGAGTTCACCGTCTATTAGTTAAAAGATATAATATAAAAATGTTATGAAGAGTGGGAGCAGCTTAGGGGTGACGATGTAGAGTCAACCTTGTGGGATGATTTCTCTAGTGCTTTCCTTGTTCACTTCTTTCATCAAGAGCTGAGAAAAGTAAATGCTATGGATTTTACGAATGAAAAGCAATATAGGATGTCAATAAAGGAGTATTCCTTGAAGTTTCATCAGCTGAAGTGTTATGCTCCTAAATTGGTGTATAGCATGAAGGGATAGAATGAGGAAGTTTAACTTTAGGTTATCCCATGAGTTAATCTTAGAGAGCAAGGCTTTTTTGTTGAATAATGATATGGATATCTCTAGACATGTGGAGTACATGCAATAAGATAAAAATAAGAAGCAAGAGGAGATGAGTGAAAAGCAAAGTAAGAGGTTTTATAACTCAAATCAGGGTGGAGGTTAACAACAAAGTGGTAAATATGGTGGAACGTAGTATAAAAAAAGTGAGGCAATTTTGGTTCCTAATCTATGACTAGTGATCTTTATCCGAAGACTTTGGGGGATCGTCATTCTCAAAATGATAGTGGGTTTATTGAATTAGAATACCAACCTTAGGCTAGTTGGGCGCATTCAATTCCATTATATCCTTCTTGTAGATTTTGTGGTAAGGTGCACCATGGTATTTGTGATGAGGAGAGGAACAAGTGCTTTAAATATGGTCAGATTGTTCATCTGCAGAGGGATTGTCCTTTTAAGGTTTCTTCTAGAGAAAATAAGATTATTGTTTCTACTTTATCAGCTCCCACACAAAATGGTACTACTTCTACTTCCGGCTCCGGGACTATTCTGAATCATCTGTATGATCTTGCTACTCACAAAGATTCTATGGAATCCCTTGATATTGTTACTAGTATGATTAAACTCTTTTCTCGTAATGTATAATATCTACATGATCCCGAACCTACTCTCTGTTATGTGACCCCTTATGTGGCTATCCATTTTGTCTTTGATCCTAAATGTATTTTTGTCCCCTTCTACGTGTCCACCCAAGTGGGTGACTCCATGATTGCTAGAAGAGTCTATAAGGGTTGTGTGATATCGGTCCATAGTCGGGAGACCTTGGTAGATATGATAGATTTGGACATGTTAGACATTGATGTGATCTTGGAGATAGATTTGTCGCATTTTTGCTATGGACCCTTGATTGCTAGACTCAAAGGGCCAGTTTCCATTTCCCTAATGAGATAGTGATCAAGTAGAAAGGTAGTTCCCTAGTGCCTAAGGAAAGGTTCATCTCGTATCTTAGATACAGAAAATTAGTTTCTAAAGGGTTTCTCTATCACTTAGTGCATGTTAAGGATTCTAAATCCGAAGGTCCTTCCTTGCAGACTATCCCTATTGTTGGTGACTTTCCCGAGGTACTTTTTGATGATCTCCCTAGCATTCTTCACAATAGTGATATGGATTTTAGGATTCATCTTCTTCCAGACATTCGTCCTATTTTTACCCATCCTTAAAAAATGGCTCCGACTGAGTTGAAGGAACTCAAAGAGAAATTGAAAGATCTTCTTGATAAGTGTTTTATCTACCTTAGTGTATCTCTATAGGGTGCTCTTGTTATTTTCTAGCGTAAGCAGGATGGTTCCCTTTGAATATGTATTGATTACCACTAGTTTAATAAAGTGACCGTGAAAAATAAGTATCCTCTTTCAAGGATTGATGATCTGTTCGATCAGCTTCATGGAACTAAGTACTTTTGTAAGATTGGTCTACAATTGAGTTATCATTAGTTGAATAATAGGGAAGTGTATATCCCAAAGAGAGCCTTCTAAACTTGGGATGGTAATTTTGTGTTTTTGGTGATGTCCTTTGGTTTGACCAATGGTTTGACAGCGGTTATAGGTATTTTGAATTGTATTTAACATTAATTCTTGGATTTTTTTGTCATTGTTTTTATCAATGATGTTTTGGTATATTCAAACTGTAAGGTAGATCATGCCAATCACCTCCACCTGGTGTTTCAGGCCATAAAGGATCAATGTTTATATGCAAAATTCTCTAAGTGTGAGTTCTAGTTAAATATTACGACTCATCTAGATCATGGTGGATCCACTGAAGGTTGTGGTGGTTAGGAAGTGTCCTAGACCAATGACTCCAACTGACATTCAAAGCTTTTTGGGTTTAGCCGATTTCTATAGAAGGTTTGTTGATAGTTTCTCTTTTATTGTTGTCTCAGTGACTAATTTAACTTAGATAAGGTAAAATTCTTATCGTTTGTGATCTTGGGTGTATTTATACGCCTAAGCTAATTTATCCATATTTTAGCTATGTTTAGAGAACAAAGTGCCTAGTTTATTATCTTTTTACTCTACTTCTATTTAATTGAGCTAACCGATGTGACTAGCATGATTTCAGGTATTAATGAGGTAGATGAAGACATTATGGGACTATGGAATGCGGATGGCATATGACACAAGAGAGAGTAGCAACCTTGTAATGCCCCGAAAATAGGTTTTGGAGCGTCACACGGTGTTTGAGGCTACGAGTAGCCCCAAGCTAACCCTTTGAGCCATTTTCATTAAATTCAACACGAATCAACAGGGTTTCCATAAATAACCCTCAAATATCAACAGAGTAATCATCATCCAAGAATAAAAGAATTTCAGAAAGATAACAAAATACGACTTATTATTCAACTCCTAACATCTATACTAGTCTGACAAGCCTCTAAGAAAATCAATAAAACAAGCGAGCTATTGAGACATGCCCCAACTAACTCATACTTAGTTATCAAATGTAAAAAATTCCGTGCAACCAACATCAGACATCACATCCTCGAAACATGAGGACTCACCATGACAGAGGATGTAGAACAACGTGCCCGATGAATCACTGTTGAACCTGGAACTGGGTACCTGAACCTACATTCCAAGAAAATGCTGCCCATATCCGAAGATGTAGGTCAATTCCATGAAAGGAACCGAGTATATGGGGGTGTATGCAGTTTTATAAACATCATCATCATCAATATTTATAAGAAATATGCAGGATGTATGAAAGACTCAGATAGCCCGAAAAAATTCATCATAATCATGAGAGGATGAAATAAGTATAATAACATATGGGAGTCATCATATAATTTGTCAATCACTTTCAGTTCATCAAGAATATCAATTCTCATAATGTAAATATCATTTAAATATTTCAAAAGAATAACTTTCACAATTCCACTTTCAAATCACTTCACCGTTCACTATAGACACAAGGAAACACACACACACTGGGAGATCCTATAACCGACATAAACCATGTGAGCTACATGGAGTCCAACGTACAACCCACGTTGGGGAGAGCTTTCCTATCCTTGCCATCAGGTAGGACTATCGATATCTAATCCACACAAACTAGTGATCACTATATAGATCAGCCCCAGGCTCACTCCTATGTGGGCACATAGTTCTAGGGAAGTAAGGTCATTTTATACCTCCAACTCAGTGCTAAAGATTTCTCCCAGACTTAGCTCAGATCATTTCAAAGAAAATCCACAAAAAAACAATTTCAGTAATATATATATATACACCGGGAGCCATCATGCTTCCCATCTATCAAAATCATCCAAGTTGTGGATTTCTTCCACACTCGAGTTCAAAACAACCCCATTAAGACCAAAAGATCAAATCATTCAAAATATCTCAAATATTCAACATCAACATGCTTATAACACACAATTTCCAATAGGGATTCACGACCCAAATATCAAAATCATGATAAATAGCATTCAATATTCATGCTTTATATTTCCACACATGTAAATTCATCTTTCAAAAATCATAAACATCAAGATTTCATAATAATCATCATAAGATATGGGTTCATGCTTCAAATTCATAAAAATCAAATAAAAATCATGCCTTTGTAAAGAAAATTACTTTTGGGCACAAGAACAAAAGAGAGTTCTTGTTGAAAAACCCTACAAACCTTGAATGATGAACTTTAGATCGATACTCATTTTTGAGATGTTAATCTTGACTTTGAATGATGGTTCTTGGAGTTCTTGAACTAGGAACTTGGAATCTTGAATAAATTTGCAGAATTAATGGTGAACTTTGGAGGTTCTTAAAGTTGGATGTAGGAGTTTAGGGTTTTCTTTATGAGGGAATTTGATGAAATATAACATATAATTCTTCTAATAGGCTTTAATATAGGGTTTGGAGGGATTTTGGGTGAGGGGGAATGACCAAAATGTCCCTAAAAATCAAATAATTCTCGAATCTGGCCTTTGGTGGACTGTTTTGATAGTTTGAAGTAGATCAACCATAATGTTTTACTCTGATATCCAAATTGGATGAAACCAATTTCATTAGAAATAGAAATCTCATATATTTCTGTTGATATATAGTATCTCATCCAGATCATTTTGTACGAGGAGTTATGATCGTTTGAAGTTGACCTAAAAATTTGCTTTTGCTAGGCTGAAGTAGATCGACCATAACTTTTTGCTCCGATAGACAAATTGGATGAAACCAATTTCATTGGAAAGAGGAATCGCAGAGATTTCCGTTGATATATAGTAGATCACCCAGATCATAATGTACAAGGAGTTATGATAGTTTAAAGTTGGAGCAAAAATAGGTCGGGCCTCAGTACTTTTTTCCTGCACGTTTTACCGTTCACTACTATTCACAGTTTGATCGGAATGTTCATAACCCATCGCTCGGGTGTTCGTTTTAGATGATCCACATATCGTTGGAAAGATTATTTGATACTCTACACAATGGTGGGTCATAATCTAAGATATTCTGCATGGAAAATTTATAATTTATTCTAGAAGATAGAACCCAACACTTTTACACACAAAATTTCAACGAAAAATTTCCCAGCGTATTACATCATCCCTCCTTGGAAACATTCATCCTTGAATGACACTATACATGCCAAAATTAGATAGGGAATTGAGCATACAACTGAAACTATTCTTTAGAATCATCACCACGTCGTTTTTCACTCCGAATGCAACATAGAATGCATAAATTCAAGAAACTACAGCTGAAAACATAATAAATGACAGCTGAACTACTGCAACTTTTATCAAAAGTGCCTGATTTAGGAAAGAACGGTACCTTCGGCTTGATCAGAGTTCGCGGAAAATAGGTGCGGGTACTTGGATCGCATATCCACCTGAGCTACCCAAGTTGCACCCTCAACAAATTGGTTTCGCCACAATACCTTGACCAAGGGAACTTCTTTGTTCCTTAGTCTTCGGACACTGAAATTAAGAATCTCAACAGGAATCTCATCTAAAGAAAGATTTTCTGGAATGCCAGCACTCACAGAGGAATCCACTACTACAGCATCGCTAATATGATTTCTAAGCATGGAGACATGGAATATTGGATGAACAGAGAACAACTCAGAAGGCAACTCGACCTCATAAGCTACCGTACCAACACGGCTAAGAATTTTTTAAGGACTAATATAATGGGGACTAAACTTCCCCTTCTTTCTGAATATCTTCACCCCCCTCATGGGTGAAATTTTCAGATACACTAGGTCACCAACTTCAAACTCAACGTCTCTCCTTCTAACATCCGCGTATGACTTCTGACGACTTTGTGCAGTTTTCAACCTTTCCCTAATCAACTTAACTTTTTCCATAGCCTCAAATACCGAATCAGGACCACTCACAACCACTTCACCCATCTCGAACCAACCTGTGGGTGATCTACACTTCCTCCCATATAAGTCTTCAAATGGAGCCATGCCAATACTAGATTGGAAACTGTTATTATAAGCAAAATCTATCAACGGTATGTGATCATCCCAACTTCCCTTGAAGTCAAGTACAGAAGCTCTGAACATATCCTCTAAGATCTGGATGGTCCGCTCAGCATGACCATCGGTCTGCAAATGAAAAGCAGAACTCAAAAGCACTTGGGTATCAAGACCCTTCAGAAAATCTTTCAAAAATTGCAAAGCGAACTGAGTACCCCTATCCAAAATGATGGACAAGGCACCTCCATACAGTATGACTAGCTCTCGAATATACAATCTAGGGTAATCCTCAACAGTATATGAAGTATGAACAGGCAAGAAATGAGCAGACTTAGCCAATCTATCAACCACAACCCAAATAGAATCATTATTGCATCGGGAATGAGGTAAACCAATCACAAAGTCCATATTTATCTCTTCCCAATTCCAGGTGGGAATACTAAAATCTTGCATCATACCACCAGGTCTTTGGTGTTCAACCTTAACCTATTGGCATGTTGCCTACTTAGCTACAAATGCTGCTATATCTTTCTTCATGCCACTCCACCAATAGATTTCCCACAAGTCTCGGTACATCTTGGTGGCACAAGGATGAATAGAATATTGAGCCCCGTGCACTTCAGCGATAATCCTCTGTCTCAGATCATCAACATTCGGGACACACAATCTACCCTGCAATTGAATCACACCATCTCCCCCTTGGGAGAAAACCTCTAGTGTTTGGTCCTTGACTGACTCCTTCAGTCTGAACAAACTAGCATCTAAGTATTGTTTTCCTTCTTTTCCGAAACCAAGGAGGATTCGGAACTACTCTGAACACCTATACTACCTTCAGTAGAGTCAAACAACCTAACCCCCAATCTAGCCAAATGATGTACATCACGAGCCAACTCTTTCTTACCTTCTACCATATGCGAAACACTATCCATGGACACTCTACTTAGGGCATCCAACACAACATTGGCCTTGCCCGAATGGTACAATATATTCATATCATAGTCCTTTAATAATTCTAACCATCGTCTCTGCCTAAGATTCAACTCTCTCTGGGTAAACACATACTGCAGACACTTATGATCAGTGAAAACACCAACATGGATACCATACAAATAGTGTCTTCAGATTTTCAAAGCAAACACAACAGCAGCTAACTCAAGGTCATAGGTGGGGTAATTTTTCTCATGCGTTTTCATCTATCTAGAAGCATAAGCTATCGCCTTACCCTTCTGCATCAATATGCAACCCAACCCAACTCTTGAAGCATCACAGTACACCACAAAACCATCAACATCATCAGGCAAAGTCAAAATAGGGCTTGAAGTGAGTTGAGTCTTCAACTCCTAACAACTCTTCTCACATGATTCGAACCACAAGAAATTCACTTTGTTTTGGGTCAACCGAGTCATAGGAGACGCTATAGAGGAGAAACCCTCAACAAAACGGCGGTAATGGCCAGCTAAACCCAAGAAAATTCGGATATTAATCGGAGAAATAGGTCTAGGCCAATTTCTAACAGCTTCAGTCTTTTGGGGATCAACTCTAATACCCTCGGAAGAGATGATATGACCCAGAAAAACAACTGACCTTAGCCAAAACTCACCCTTACTAAACTTGGGAAAAAACTTGTGATCTCTAAGGGTTTGCAAGATAGTTAAGAGATGATCAGAATGTTCATCCTCACTGTGGAAGTACACCAGTATATCATCGATGAACACTATGACAAACATATCCAGATGTGGTTTGAACACTAGATTCATGAGGTCCAGGAAAGATGCTGGGGAATTTGTTAACCCAAAAGACATAACAAGAAACTCAAAATAGCCATAATGAGTTCGAAAAGTGGTTTTTAGGATGTCACACTCCCTAACTTTGAGTTGATAATAGCTGGAACGAAGGTCTATCTTTGAGAAATAACTTGCACCTTGCAATTGGTAAAACAAATCATCTATTCTCAGAAGGAGGTACCTATTTTTTATGGTGACTTTATTCAGTTAGCGGTAATCAATTCATATACGTAAAGAGCCATCTTTTTTTCTCACAAATAATATAGGAGCACCCCAAGCAGAAACACTGGGCCTTATGAAACCCTTATCTAGTAGATCTTTAAGTTGCTCTTTCAACTCCTTAAGTTCTGCAAGGGCCATACGGTAAGGAGGAATAGAAATGGGCTGAGCATCAGTAAGAAGATCAATCCCAAACTATATCTCTCTCTCAGGAGGTATCCCTGGGAGATCATCAAAAAAGACATCAGAAAACTCATTCACGATGTTAACAGACTGGAGAGTTGGTGTCTAAAACTTAGGATATTTGACTCTAACCAAAGGGTAAATACACCCCTTGGAAATAAGCCTTCTAGCTTTGAGGTAAGAGATAAAATGACTTTTGTGTGACATAGAATTCCCAGACCACTCAAACACGGATGTACTCGGAAACTGAAACTTGACTATTCAGGTCCAACAATCAATAGAGGCATAAGAAGAATACAACCAGTCCATACCTAGAATCACTTCAAAATCTACCATGTGTAACTCAATCAGATCAGCCAACAAGATTATATAAAGAACGGTAACAGGACACTTTTTATACACTTTTTGGGCAACAATCGAATCACCCATTGGGTAGAAACTAGGATAGGCTCAGGTATAAACTCAGGACTCATTTCAAAATTCACAGCAATTAAAGGTGTAACATATGAGAAACTGGATCCAGGATCCAACAAAGCATACATATCAAACTAAAATATATGAAGCATACCAGTAACAATATCGGGAGATTCCTCCTATTCCTGGTGGGATGATAAAACATAGAATCTATTTTGGTACTGCTCGCCAGCATTGCTAGAAGAGGTGCCCTGAGTTGGGGCTGGGCGAGTCGCTGGAACTGGAGCACTAACAGTCTGAGTCTGGGTCTGAGGGCGATAGTCACGACGCCCTTTTCCATCCTATGGAAAATCTCTAACTCTATGACCCATGTCACCACATCGGAAACAACCCCTGTTCTTACCCAAACACATACCCAAATAAGCCCTACCATACTTAGGACACAGGGGACGATTTGGCTTACTGCCAACACTGTACTGGGTTTTAGATGCATATGACCTGCTACATTGGTCCTGCCTACCTCTAGGCATGGGAGCACTAGCAGATGATGGTGCTGGCATAGATGAATGATCTTAATACTGAGGGCAACTCTCTCCCTATGATCTAGTCTGACCCTATCCGTGCTGGTTGAACCTAGGTCTCTTATTCCCTCTCATTCTATCTCTCTCCTTAATCTTGTCCGCCTCAATCTATTGGGCATGAATTATCAGCCTAGAAACATTCATCTCACTATTCAGCATAGCAGACCTATACTCCTTAACCACATAACTAGACACTTCAGTCACAAACTTACTTATACTAGCCCGATTATTAGTTACTAAGTTAGGAGCATACTTGGCCATCTGATTGAACTTTGAATGTACTCCCTAATAGTCATAGAGCCCTATCGTAGGTTCAAAAACTCTTCCACCTTTGCCTCCCTCATCTCCAAAGGGAAAAATTTATCCAGGGATACATCTTGGAACTCTTGCCAAGATGGAGGGACAGCTCCCTCACCTCTACCTTTCCTCCAAGAAATAACCCAGTCATAAGCAAGGTCTTTTAACCTATACACAGCCAACTCCACACTATGTTCCTCAGATATATGCATCACCTGAGTAATCTTCTGCACCTCCTCTAAAAACAACTGTGGATCCTCATCAGACTTGGACCCGTAGAATTTTGGCAGATTCATCTTCATGAAGTCATAGATCCTGGAAACAGCTAAATCACCTCCCTACTGCTGTGGAGCCAGGGCCTGGTTGGCCTGAATATTTGCAGTAATAGCTTGGGCCAGCGCATGAAAGGCTGCCCGAAATTTAGCATAAGACACGTTTTCATTCAATGGTTCAGCGGGTTGAGGTTGCCGAATATCATTATTTCTTCTCGCTCGACGTGGAGGCATATTTCTGAAAGAGGAGAGCAGAAATCAAGAGTAGAGCGAGACACTTTAAGAATGGTAGACTTCTAAAAGAAAGAATCACACTTTTTCCTAAAATGTTTTGTAGCCATTTGCTCATAGATGTGGCACTCTACAAAATGATAATCAAGACTCTACTTTACGCGGCTTGTCAAATACCCTAGGACACCTTAAAACCTTAGGCTCTGATACCAAGTTTATAACACCCTGAAAATGGGTCCCAGAGCATCACACAGTGCTTGAGGCTACGAGTAGCCCCAAGCAAACCTTTTTGAGACATTTTCATTTAGTTCAACTTGAATCAATGAGGTTTCCATAAATAACCCTTAAATATCAATGGAGTAATTATCATCCAAGAATAAAAGAATTTCATGAATCATTTTTGTTTTATTCATGAGTAGCTAAGTTTATTTGTTAGGGTTATGGAAACCTTGTAGTATACTCTTTATTGCTATTGGTTTTTTGAATTTATGATGTGTTAATCCACTTATATCATTACTCTCTTCATTATGATTAAATTCCCATGGTTGTAAACATAGGGCATGTGCCATTATAACAATAACTTATTCGATTGAAAAGTTACTATTTGGAAAAGAGAGTAGTGATAAGAAAATAGGGTTTCCAACCTTTATTTTACACGTTAATGACTTAGAAGGATTAACTACTTGGAGAATTCGTATGATTGGTTGTACACTTTGGATTCGAGAGAACTAAGGTGAATAAATCCTTGATGGTTGAGAAACACTTGGATTTAGAATTAGAATACATCTCTCTATAAGTGCATGCATGTATAAGTCCTTATTACTCATAGTTAATAGAGAAGTAAAAGATACAAGGTGGACATAACCCTAACTTGTCATTCTCTATGATCAAATATTAATACACATATTGCTTTATTGTTATATTGTAACTATCATTTCAAATTTAAACCGAAACCCCCCGTTCAGAAACCTGTGACCAACAGTCCAATAACAAGTACAATACTTAGTAACATAGTATTCCCTGTAGGATTTGACACCCAACCTAGTTGGGTTCTATATTTGACAGCGACTGCTTACTCTCTCATAAGAGAGATATAATTTGGGCGTATCAAATTTTGGTGCCGTTGTCAGGGAATACGGTTGTCGACTAAGTTGTGCTTGTTAGTCGACCTTTTGGTCAAAGATTCTTACAATTTTAATTTTTGTTTCTTGTTTTTGTTTTGATCAGGTTGAGTGTATTACATGCCAAATACATGGAGATCGGGCCACCCATTATTACCTATAAATCCTGAACCATATCTTATTGGCAAAATAGATGCGCAACGAGACCCTAAAAGGATAGCTTCTCAAAAAGAGCAGGCTAGATTAGATGCATTGGTAGCTACGTAAGCAAATCAACAGAATGCTAATAACCCAGGTCGGGTACCAAATCTTGATGATGAGGACCTGGGTGATGATGAGTTATTAAATCGAAGGCGTGCAAATAATGTGGCTGCACCAGTGAACAAAAATGTCAACGAAGATCGTCAAGCTAGGATGAGACCCGAATGTCAAGCTATGCAAGTTACTTTCGATAATGATGATGACGACTTGGATGTGGCTGGTGCCACAGGGGCTATTATTCCTCCGCCTTTGGCACCTAAAGCCATGTTCAATATTACTAGCACTATGATCCTGCTACTACAACTCAAAGAGTTATTTGGTGGACTTGCAGGCAATGATCCGAATATGCTTCTGACTAATTTTATCTCAATATGCAAATTGTTTGACAATACAGGGGTTGGACAGAATGTGATCCAGTTGTGTTTATTTCTATTGTCTCTATATGGAGAGGCAAATCTATGGTTAAATAGGCTAACTCCAGACTTTATAACTAATTGGAGGCAACTGAAAGACGCTTTCTTAGAAAGATTCTTTCCATCATCTAAGAAAGCACAATTGAGAAATGAGATAAGAAATTTCAGATAGCTTTCAACTGAAGCTCTCCACGAGACTTGGGAGAGATTAAAGAAGAAGCTGATGCGGTGCCCAAATCATTATATGACCTATGTCCACTTGATGGAGATATTATATACGACTTTGAATTCACTGACTAAGCTAGTGGTAGATAATACTACGGGTGGGTCATTCATGGACCTTACTTCTCTTGAGGCATCTGACATATTGGATCGTATAACAAAGAAGAGTAGAGCTTGGCATACCAGGGATTCTGAGGTAGCAAGCTCTACTATATCTATTGGCATGACGATAGAGCAGAGGCAAAGGAAAGAAAAACGTGGCCAGGATATAGCTCATATGAAAACACAAATGGACCTTCTCACTAAGCATTTATTATTAGGAAAGACAAAAAAGTTTAAAGCTATAGAATCATAGGGAAGAGCTGACTCTGATCCTGAGGAAGAAGCCAATTACTTGAACAATTAGATGGGTTTCCGAGGTGGTGGCCAAGGAAACCAAGGTTGGAACCATCAAGGAGATTAGAACAATAAAAGTTATAGGAGTGGACTATATGTACCTCCTAGAAGCCATGATAATCTTGCCACCAGTTCAGGAAAAATGTCCATAGAAGACATGATGGAGAAACTATTAAAGGGAATTGAGGTGGAAAATTCTGGGGTGACTACTTTAAAGAGTGACGTATCTTCCATAAATCAACTCATAAATTCGCACTCAGTTCCTATTAAATAATTGGAGCAGAAGATGAGATAATTATCTGCAATATTCAACCAAAGATAGAATAGGACTCTACCAAGTGATACAGTTCAAAATCCGAAGACTGATGGATCATGTATAGCCATTACCACTAGGAGCGCTAAGATGTTATCTAGTCCAGGTTTGGGAGCTTCCTCTTATACTCCTAAGGTTGAAATAGATTGGGAGATAGTTGATGAATCTCCAGTGGTGCCTATGGAGTTGGGAGGTTTGAAAAAAAAGAGTGCAGAAGTTGAACAACCAACTAAGCCGAAGCATGTTAGTGATGTGGAGCAAGGCATAAAAAAGAGGTAAAAGTTGCTCCAACTAAAATCCCAAGGCCTCCGCCCCCATTTCCTTAATGATTAAAGAAGAAAGAAGATGATGGCATGTTTAGCAAATTCATGGCTATGTTAAAGTAGTTGACAGTGAATATGCCCTTAGTTGAAGTACTGGAACAGATGCCCGGATATGCTAAGTTTATGAAAGACCTGTTAACAAAGAAAAGGACAGTGAGCTATGAAATGGTAGACAATCTTCATTATGTTAGTGCTATTGCTACAAGATCTATTGTCCATAAGAAAGCTGATCCGAGATCATTTACTGTTCCATGTATGATTGGATTGCTAAAGGTTGAAAAGTCCCTTTGTGATCTTGGGGCAAGTATCAATCTTATGGCATTGCCGGTTTTGAAGAAACTGGGTTTGGGAGATCCTATGACCACTAATATGCAGCTTCTAATGGTGAATAGATCTATAAAATGGCCGATTGAGATTCTACATGATGTACTTGCAAAAGTTGCTGATTTTATATTTCCTATCGATTTTGTAATTCTTGATTGTGAAGTGGACTTTGAAGTATCCATAATTTTGGGTAGGCCATTCTTAGCAACTGGGAGGCTGTTAGTTGACATGGAGATGAATGAGCTGAAATTTAGGTTTAATGAGAAAAAAGTTAGCTTTGACGTATGTCGGTCTATGAAACAACAAAAGGAGATGAGTGTCTTCTCGATTGTTGATGTATTCTATGAAGATAAGAGAGATGTACCAATTAAGGATATGTCTTTTGTGGAGACCATAGCTGGTTTGGTTGAACTTGCAAGTAAGGGTGTGAGTGACTTCAAAGTTGTTGGACTAGTAATAAATAATTGTCTTGATCCAACAAATGAGGTACAAATGGTATCATCGATGTATCTTAATGAAGTCTGAGTATTCAAGATAATCGAGTCATGCCACGACATCAAATCAGGTGCTACATGGGAGGCAACCCATGATTTTATGTTCACTTTATCATGTTAAACAAAAATGCAAAAAGAAGAGTCGAGCCATGACCAAAAATACGATGCTTGGTAGGAGGCAACCCATCTTTCTAATCGTTTTTGTTGTTTTTGATTAAGTGTAGGTCCATAAAGTACTAAGGAGGAGATTAGTACCAATTGTGATTTAGAAGTGAGCCATGTCAATGGTGGTAAGTTTAGGAGTTATGGGAACATTACAGGCAAGTTGGATTGGTCAAATGCGTAAGGCTCAAGTATGATTCGCATTAGAGTCGTGCCTTGAATTATGTTAATTCGACCCAAAAAGTTTTGTGGTGCAACTTTATTTTGTGACTTTCAAAGAGGTTTGTGATGGTAGCGTAGGGATTGGGCCGATAGTGCACTACATTTCCAATCACCTATGCTCACTTCCTTACTTAGGCGATAGGTTAGGCACCGCCTATGTAAACATAGGTGATCGGTTAGGTGTCGTTTGCACCATTGCCTATGCTTACTTCCTTACTTAGGGGATAGGTTAGGCACCGCCTATGTCATTGCCTATGCCCACTGGTTGGTTACTTTTTTACTTGTTTTGTAAGAAAATAGGACCTTCTCCTTAGTATACTTCTTGATAGGATTAGTTATTTTTTTTATTTCATTTTGTTAGTTATTTAGTCATAATTAGGTGTTTTTATCGATGATGGATGGATGACGACCGTCTTAAGAGAAAATTAGTCATTTAATTGCATGTAACTGTTCTTGTGGGTCACATGACACTATAACATAAGTATATGATGGATCATTATATTTGAAACACCTAGGCTCTAGTTGTGACTCTTGTTGTGATTTTTGGTTTTAGTTGAAATTATGTAATTGTTGGGTCGGGAATCTATAATACTCCTAATAGAGTTAACCATGTGCCATGAGTATGTAAGACTGTTGTATATTCCTTATTGCAACTGATGCTAGAACTTTCCTGGTGTGTGTGCAAAGAAAAATAAAGATTATGAGTTTACGAGATAATTTAGGCATTTATTTGATAGCCATTGTTTATACATTCTTTTGACCTACCTTTGTACATTATCGTAGCTAGCCACGTTGAGCCTTTAGCTTGTTCTTTTGTTAGCCTCATATGTAGCCTATTCTGTTCTTTAATAGACCGTAATTTGATCCAAAAGATCCTAAGCACTTTAATGTAAAATCAATGTGAGTTACGAGTTTGACAATAAGGGGAAAAAGGTGAAATTGATGCCCCAAAGTCTAGTTATTGGCGTGAGCAATTGATGTGGTTGGGAGTAGCTAAAATTGTTGAAAAAGTTCAAACTTTTATACTAGACATGTTATAATGAACCTGTTTTGGCCCTAGTCCTTCTTGGACATTGTGCACCTCAACTAAGGCAAATTGCTTAAGTTGAGGGTGGTTATTACAGGGGTGCATAACATGAAAAGGGTGCAAAAAAAATATTTGAAAGAGTTGCATACTTCTACCATAGTGTTATTAATTAAGCTTAACAAGTTGGGGTGAAAAGCAAATCTGTAAAGATAGAAGAAGTGGAAATAGGTTGTTGGAGATTAGCCTTAATTGCATAATGTAGCACTTAGGGAAGATAGTCACTATTTCTGGCTAAAATAGTTCCTACCCATCCTTTTGCATGCATTATAACCCGTAAAAGACCTATATGATCCTAATCTTAGCATTCTGATATTAGTGGAGTATTACACTAAGGTCAAACATATGGTCATCAGTTGTAATTTGAGAATTCTTTGTGAGAGTGAGCGCAACTTGACTCTTGTACCCATTTTGTTAGAAATTGCATGATTGTGAGTGATTATGGGTAACTTTCTTGTTGTGAGGACACATAGTTGATGAAGGTTGGGTAATTTATATGATTTCTATGCTTAAAATATATGCATGAAATAGCCAACTTAATGAGTCTACTGTTAAGGGTAGGTTGTCTCTAGTAATGATTCCTGAATGTACTTCATGTTCATGATTATTGTGTGAGCCTATTTGAGCATCTTGTCTTCCTTTGTGGGTGCTAAGGCTTGTGTAGTATGTATAAATGGATATGTTGTTCAAGGACGAACAAAGCTTTAAGTGTGGGGTGGTGATCTTGGGTGTATTTATATGCCTAAGCACCATAATTTATCCATATTTTAGCTATGTTTAGAGAACAAAGTGCCTAGTTTATTATGTTTTTACTCTACTTCTATGTAACTGAGCTAACCGATGTGATTAGTATGATTTCTGGTAATAATGAGGTAGATGCAGACATTATGGGACTATGGAATGTGGATCGCATATGACACAAGAGAGAGTAGCAACCTGGACCAAATGTGGCGCCTAGAAACTACAATCTGGACCAAATGTGATGCATGGGAACTTTATCCCCGGAAAATTTGCCATTTATACTAAGTTGAGGACTTAGAAGAAAATTATGAGATAGAAGGCTATTAAAAGACTTGTTGCTGAATTTTTATTAATCATTCACATTCTGTATTATTTTGAAAACAAGAGAAAGTGTCTTAGCTTGAGGAGAGAGAGAGAGAAACGTTTTTCTCTCTTATTTTTGCTATTCATCTTCTCCGCCAAGATAGTTCTAAGTTTTGGTATGATGAATATTTATAATATGATTTCCATTTTATTCATGAGTAGCTAAGTTTATTTGTTAGGGTTATGGAAACCTTGTAGTGTACTCTCTATTGCTATGGGTTTTTGAATTTATGATTTGTTAATCCACTTATATCATTACTCTCTTCGTTATGATTCAATTCTCGTGGTTGCAAGCATAGGGAATGTGCCATTTTAGCAATAACTTGTTCTATAGAAAATTTACTGTTTGGAGAAGAGAGTAGTGACAAAAAAATAGGGTTTCTAACCTTTATTTTACACGTTAATGCCTTAGCAGGATTAACTACTTGGAGAGTTCGTGAGAATTAGAATACATCTCTCTATAACTGCATGCGTGTATAAATCCTTATTACTCATAGTTAATAGAGAAGTAAAAGCTACAAGGTGGACAGAACCCTGACTTATCATTCTCTATGATCAAATATTAATACACATATTGCTTCGTTGTTATATTGTAACTATCATTTTAAATTTAAACCAAATCCCCCAATTCAAGGAACCTCTGACCAATAGTCCAGTAATAACTACAGTACTTAGTAACATAGTATTCCCTGTGGGATTCGATACCCAACCTGATTGGGTTCTATATTTGACAGCGACCGCTTACTCTCTCGTAAGAGAGGTGTAATTTGGGTGTGTCAGTCTGAGTCTTGCGGAGGTAGTTTTGAGAAGCTAAAGGATAAGTTGACTTCGACTCAAGTCTTGCCCTTTGCCTTATGGCACTGATGATTTTGTCGTCTATTTTCATGCATCCTAGGTAGGATTGGGCTTTGTGTTGATGCAATATATCAAGGTGGTTTCTTATGCTTCTAGAAAGTTAAAAGTTCATGAGAAGAATCATCCAACCCATGAATATTGAATAGTTGTGCCTTGGAATATTGAACCACTAGCTTTGGAATATTGAATAGTTGTGCCGCTTCTGAGATCTTGAAAAGTCCTTGTTGATTTTTAAACAATTGTCCTAGTATTTGCAAGTAATGTTGCTTCCTTCTTGAGGATTCTAATAGATTAGGTTCTTTTTGTTTCCCAATTAATGGGTAGTTTTGTTAGGTTCACCATTACATTTTTTGATTGTTTGAATCTAATTGTGTCTATCTTTCTTTATTTTCTATCTTAAATTACTATCTTGCTTCAATAATCTTGTTTCACATAAAATTGGTATCAAGAGCTTGGATTAGATTTGTTTTCTCAAACCTAAGTCTTGGGGTTTTGATATTTTCAAAAAAGAAAAAACAAATTTGATTGAATGTTGTTCGATATTATTCCTTGAGTTACCTGTTGTTGTTTCTTAGTTGATAAAAAATAAAAAAATACGTGACCAAAAAAAATTGTAAGTCATTTTAAAGAATAAACTTGAAAATGGGTTTTGTTGATTTGGTGTTTGGTTGAAGAAATTGTTGGTTAGAAGTTGTTGGTAAAGTTGTGGGGAAGTTATCTCTCAAATTTGAGCTCATTTGTTTGGGTATTGAAGAGGTTGAATTTGAGAATTATAAAATAGTTCAAATCAATCAAACTTGTTTCTTCTTCTCTTGTTAATTCTACCTAGTTTGCTTTGAGTATTAATTCCTACTTAATGTTAAACTAGTTTGTGTGCATTTAATTTATTCATGTCAATTTTTTTCCGTGGTTTTTTTTCTTTTATTTAATTGTATGCCTATTTGTTTCCTAGTCGTTTAGATTTAATTGTCCGTTCTTGATTACATAAACTCCACTCCATCCCAAAGAAGTTGTACTACTTGTGAATTATTTTATAGTGTTGACTCTCAACCTTGGGTTATTCAAGAGTGGTAGCAAGCAAGAGTGAGGCGAGTTCATTTGAGGATGGTCTTAGAGTTATACATGATTGTGAGTGACAAAAAGGGGAAACATGATGTAAGTGAGTGGTGAGGAACACATTCTACTAACTTTTTATTTATTTTGTAGGTACAATAACTCAATTGGAGGGAGAATCATTTACCAAAATGGAAATTTTGCTTCAAAATCTATTGGAAGATGTGGATAGAAGTGTGAGAAATCAAGAAATAGCAAAGCAACCACTTGAGGTTTTCAATCCCATTGGTCAACATGATGAGGGATCAAGTAAGACACCTCATGATACAACTCCATCCTATATGTTAGTGCAAGTACCCTCTCTCATAATGCTACTTTACCAAAAGTTTGAAATCAAGCAAAACTTCCAAAGGAGGGGGGGAGGGGGGAATCAACAAAGAAATTTCCACCCCAATCCAATAAAACTCAAATGACAACCCAACATAACCTTGAAGAGCATGATTCTTTTGATAGGGATAATTGTTATTATGGAGCCAATGATAATATTCAATAAGAGAGGTTAGGTGGGAGAGGAAGAAGAGGGGAGTATGGAGGGTGGTATCCGGTCAATGGTAGAGAATACAATAGAAGGAATTATGATAAAGATCGAGGATTCAAAAACATCAAGGTTACCCTTCTATTCTTCAAAGGAAGTACTCACTCAAATAAATTTCTTGATTGGATTGTGAAACGTGAAAGGGAATATAACCTCAACAATATGAGTGATATTAAAGATAAATTATTCCACCTTGAGGGTTTTGCTTCTAAATGATGGGAGAAAGTTGAATTAGATGCTTTGATGAATAGAGACTTTGTTATAAATTGGAATGATATGAAAAGGCGTATGAGAGAAAATTTTTTTGGTCAAGATTATAAGAAAAATACACTCAAGATGTATTACAATATTCAACAGGGAAGTAAGAGTGTGGAAGAGTTTTATAAGAAGGTATAGTATACTATGCTTAGAGCTAATGTCAATCATTAAGAGGCGAAACATGTGGCTATATTTATCTCGGGCTTAAATAAAGAGGTAAGGCAACCATTGGAATGGCATCATCTTTCTACTTTATATTAGGCTTATAAAATGGCACTCAAGGTGGAGGGTTATCAAAAGGAAAACAAGTCAAGGTTGCAATATTCTACTTCTTCATGGGCTAAAAATAAGGAAATTTGGAAATTATCTGCCACTTGGGACAAATCCAAAGGTGTAAAACAATAATTGAAGTCCAACTTAGACAAAGGAAAATAAAATGTAGACTTCAAGGACAGAGGTAACAAAGTTAAACTTGAAACTCCATCTAAAATAAAGTGTTTTAAATGTCAAGGATATGGTCATAAATCAAATGAGTGTCCTAATAGAAGAACTATCATTACATTGAATGATGATGGTTATCAAACCAAAGATAAATCTAAAGATGGCCACATGAAGGATGACAGTACTGATGCGTTTATGGGAAAAGGTGATGGAGAAGAAATTAATGATTATGGAAAACTTGTTTTTGTTATGAGGAGAAGTATGGGTGCTCTAGCGAGGTAAGATCTTAATCAAAGAGAGAACTATTTCATAATTGTTGTAGAGTGCCAGAGCAATATGTCTTTTTTATCTCTGATAGTGTATGTTGTGTCAATGTTGCTAGTGTATCTATGTTAGAACAATTGAAACTTCCACCAAGAACGAATCCAAAACCTTATATATTACAATGGCTCAATGAATGTGGTAAACCCAAGGTAACTAAGAGAGTTTTGATAAAATTCAAGGTTGGAAGTTATCATGATGAAGAGCTTTGTGATGTTGTACCAATGCAAGCTTGTCATTAATTGTTGGGAAGGCCATGGGAATATGATTTGGGGGCTAAAAATGATGGAAAGTCAAATAAATATGCATTTGTTAAGGATGGTAAAAAGCATATTCTTAACCGACTTTCTCCTTTTTAAGTGAGTGAGAAATATAGAGAAATTGGAGAGTTGAAAGAAAAAGTTGAGAGAGAAAAGAAAGAGAGCAGTAAGGGAGTGAAAAATAAATATATCAAGAGAGAAAAAAGAGAGCTTGAGAGCTCAAGTGATAATGAGCTATCACAAAAAAAGAGGTGAGCAAGAAAAACAAAAAAAAAAAGAAAATGTGCATGATTTTGGAAAATCAAGAGAGCATGAAAGAGCTAAACATTGAGGATGCTACTAAAGTCCTATTTATTAAACCTAAAGGTTATTATGTGGTTTCTAACAATAAACTGACCTCTTTATCTTTCGTATGTGTCATTTCTTCTTTCTTGCAAGATTATGAAGATCTATTTTCAGAAGAAATACCAAGTAGGTTGCCTCCTTTGTGAGGAATAGAGCATAAAATTAACTTTTTGCTGATTTCTCAAATACCCAATGAAGCGGCTTATAAAAGAAATTATCAATAGACTAAGGAATTGTAAAGACTAGTGCAAGAACTAGCGAGTAAAGGTTTGGTGAGAAAAAGTTTAATTCCATATGCAGTGCCCGCAATTATAGTACCCAAGAAGGATGGCACATGGAGGATGTGTATAGATTGCCATGCCATTAATAAAATTACGGTAAAATATTGACATCCCATCCCTAGACTTGATGATATACTGGATGAATTCTGTAGTTCTACTTTATTCTCTAAAATTGATTTGAGAAGAGGATACCATCAAATCCGAATGAAATCTGGAGATGAATAGAAAATCACTTTCAAAACAAAGTTTGGATTATATGAGTGGATGGTGATGCCTTTTGGGCTAACCAATTCACCAAGAACTTTTATGAGACTAATGAACCATGTGCTTAAGTCATTTATTAATAATTTTGTTGTGGTTTATTTTGATAATATTTTGGTTTATGGGATGTGTTTGGATGATCATGTGCAACATTTGAGAATGATATTTGAAGTGTTGAGAAATGAAAAGTTGTATGTGAATTTTAAAAAGTATTCTTTTTATGTGGACAACGTTATTTTCCTTGGCTTTGATGTAAGTTCAAGAGGAGTTGAGGTGGATAATGAAAAGGTAGAGGCTATTAAAAGTTGTCCAACTCCTACGACAATTAGTGATGTTAGAAGCTTACATGGGTTGGCAAGTTTTTTTATAGAAGATTTGTAAAGGGTTTTAGTTCTTTAGCCGCTCCACTAACCGAGGTCTCTAAGAAGGATAAGCCTTTTATTTTGGATAGAAAATGAGAGGATGCCTTTAGAATCTTGAAAGAAAAACTTAGTTCCACTCCATTAATTCAACTTCCCAACTTTGAGAAGATGTTTCAAATTGAGTATGATGTTAGTGGAGTAGTCATTGGTGCGGTCTTAATGCAAGAAGGGTAACCCATAACTTACAATAGTGAGAAATTAAGAGGATCTCCATTGCAATATTATACCTATGACTAGGAACTCTATGCCTTAGTGAGATCTTTAGAAAATTGTCCACATTATTTGTGGCATAAGGAGTTGTTATTAGAACAAATCATAAGGCTTTGAAGCATATTAGGGTCCAAAATAAGAATAATAAGAGGCATGCCAAGTGAATAGGGTTCATTGAGTCTTCTCCATATGTAATTAATTATAAGCAAGGTAAAGAAACTATTGTAGCGGATGGTTTTTCTAGAAGATATGCATTGATGAATACCTTAACGTCCAGGTTGATTGGTTTTGAGAGTTTGAATGAGTTATATTCTAATGATGATGTTTTAGGAAAGGTATTTGGAGAGTGTCAAGTGAACTTGAATAGGAGTATGAAAGTTTCTAAGGAGGGAAATGAAGTTAAAACTCCTAGATTTGAATTTAAGGAGGGCTACTTGTTTAGAAATGGAAAACTTTGTGTGCCTATGTCTTCATAGAAAAAGTTTTTGGTGAAAGAGGCACATTATGGAGGTTTGATGGGTCATTTTGGAGTGTTCAAAACCTTAGATATTCTTAGTGAACATTTCTTTTGGCCTAAAATGATAAGAGATGTGGAAAGAATTTGTGCTAGGTGTTTGGATTGTAAGTATGCTAAATCTTGTACCCAACCCCATGGCTTGAATATCCCTTTTCCTATTCCTATCGGTCCTTGTCTAGATATTTCCATGGATTTAGTTGCAGGGCTCCCTAGGACTAGGAATGATAAGGATAGCATCTTTGTTGTTGTAGATAGATTTTTAAAAATGGCTCACTTTATTGCTTGTCATAAAAGTGATGATGCATCTCATGTTGATAGTTTATTTGTTCATAATGTGATAAAGTTTCATGGTGTTCCCCAAACAATTGTTAGTGATAGAGATTCAAAATTTCTTAGTCATTTTTGGAGGTGTTTGTGTGGAAACATGGGAACAAAATCGCTATTTTCTACTTCTTGTCATCCTCAAACGGATGGTCAACCTGAGGTGGTTAATAGAACTTAAGGTAACATTCTTAGAGTTATGTTTAAAGGAAAGTTAACTTCTTGGGAGGATCAATTTCCATTAATTGAGTTTGTCTATAATAGAACTATTCACAAACCTATTGGTATAACCCCATTTGAGTGTGTTTATGGCTTTAATCCGTTGACTCCATTGGATTTAAATCCTTTGCCCAAAAATGATATTGTGAGTTTTGATGCAAAAGCTAAGGAAAAAGCTATGAAGAACATCCATGAGGATGTAAGATTACAAGTTGAGAAGGCTAACAATGATGCAGCCAAATAAGCCAACAAAGGACAAAAAAAGTAACCTTTGTACCCGATGATTGGGTATGGGTTCACTTTAGAAAGGAGAGATTTCCAAGCAAATGGAATAACAAGATTATGCCAAGTGGAGGTGGACTTTTTCAAGTGCTTGAAAAGATTGGAGATAATGCTTACAAAGTAGACTTACCAAGTGAGTATTGGATTCATAATGTTTTCAATGTTAGTGATTTATCCTTTTTTGATGTATGATTGGCGAATTTGAGGACGAATTCATTTGAAGAAGAGGAGAGTGATGTATATCAAAGTGATGCTCCTTTAAGAAGGCCTTTCACAAGAAGTAAAGCTAAGGACCTTCAAGTATAGCAAGCTTTATGGATGAAGATGGAATCTTTGGAAGGATCCAATATGGATGACTTGAAGATATTTAATATACTCAGTGTGTCTACCTTTTAAATTAGCTAGTAATTTAAATAAAGGGAAATTTGGTCTTTCCTTCCCTTTTTTAAGCATTAGTACAAATAGTTAGGTATTAGGGTTGAATCACTAGTTTTTGAATATTGAATAGTTTTCACCCGGTGGCCATTTGTAACAAATGACGTCTTCTAAATAGGGAATTTATTGTAAAATCCAAATGAACTGCCTGGTAGCCGAACTGTCAGTCCCAGCAAGTCATAAATAACTCGGGGTATCCATGGAGAAGCTCAAATGGCAGAAATAGGGAAAATAGGGAAAATGATCTGAAGGATCATTATAGTACCCTAAGACTCATACACAGACCTTGCGACTCATAGAGTCTAAGTTGTAACCGCAATAGTGACTTGGCCACCTACACCGGATTGACCACATAAAGAACTTTATGCCTAGGAAAGAGTCATTAGGACTTTTGACATGCTTTACATAGTCATAACAGAAACATGGGCAACCCTTAATGGTCACCCTATGTCTCGAGCCCTGTGACCCGTAACGATACGTTACGACTTATTAGGTAAGCCATAGTTTGAATAGTGATCTCCAAACTCAAGGAATTTACAGGGGAAAAAATCTAGGGTGTTACACTACCCCTACCCTCTCCCCAGGATCATTCATCCCCGAATGAGGTGTCAAGGTATGCATTAGCACAACTGTAGGATAGACACATAACCATAGTTCCTTTAATAAAGTCAGAAAACAAAGAGAGTAGTTCAACCCATAATTTAAGCACAATTATCCAATCGGACGAATAAGAATGGATACTTGGACTTTATGTCCTTTTCAACTTCCCAAATAGCTTCATAAATCTTTTGGTTCCTCCATAGAACCTTCATCGAAGCCACCGCCTTAGTCTTCAAACAAAGGACTTATCTATCTAAAATCTCCATTGGGACTTTCTCAGAACAAAGAATTTGAGATACCAACTTTTTAATAGGCACGACAAAAGAAGAATCACCCACACGCTTCTTCAACATCAAAACATGGGAAATCGAGTGAACAGAACCTAAACTTGAAGGCAAATCCAACTCATAGGCATCATTGCCCACTCTTCTAAAAATCATGGACCAATATACCAAGGGCTGAGCTTCCCCTTCTTCATAAACCTTATTACTCCCTTTATAAGGAATACCTTCAAGAAAACCCAATTGCCAACCACAAAATCCAACTCTCTTCGCCTCATATCCGCATAGGACTTTTTGATACTCTTAGCAGTCATAAGTCTATCGGAAATTACCTTCACCTTCTACAGTGGTTGGTGAACCATGTCTAGACCAAACAATCTGGTCACCCTAATATCAAATCACCTGATAGAAGATCTACACCTCATAACATAAAGATCTTCAAAAAGTGTCATCCCAATACTATAGTGATAATTATTATTATATTCAAATTCAATGCAAGGCAAATGATCAACCCAACTACCACCAAAATAAATCACAAAGGCCCTTAGAATTTCTTTTAAAGTCTTATTAGTCCTCTTTACTTATCCATTTGTCTAAGGGTGGAATGCGGTGCTAAGGTTCACCCATGTGCCCAAGCGTTGCAAAAATAAATTGTAAATATGAGAAGCGAACTACGTACCACAATCCTAAATGATGGAAACTAGAACACCAGACAATTTGATTATTCTCAAAATAAAAGGGTTCATATAATCCTCTCTAGTTTATGTAGTCTCACGTAGACTTAGTCATCATATCCATGATGATCCAAATCAAATCATGTTGATACCGAGATTGTAAAAGACTAATACTAAAGTCAATGTTGATCACCGCCCACTTTAACATAGGCAACTCAAAATGTTGAGACATTTCCCCTGGCCTAAAGTGCTTAACCTTCACCTGCTAACACAACATATACTTAGCCATAAAGTTAGCCACATATCTATTCATATTGTTCTACAAATAAGTCTCCTCTAGGTCATGATACATCTTCATAAAGACTGGATATATTATATACCTCAATTCATTAGACTCCATTAAAACTCTTTCCCGCAGCCCATTAATATCAGTAACACATATTCTACCTTGGTACCTCAAGATACCATCTCCACCAATCAAAAAAACTATAACCTTCTGTTGAACCTCATTATCCTTAAACTTCATCAAGATAGAGTCCAAAACTTTTTTCTTCTTCACCAGTCTGCAAAAAAGATGAATTCACCACCTTTTTCACAATCACACCACCATTGTCAGAATACCAAAAACGAACTCCATGATTAGCCAACCGGTGAATGTCCTTTACCAATCCTTACTTCTTCTCATCCACATGAGACAAGATACCTATAGACAACCTACAAAGAGCATCAATATTAATATTAGCCTTACCTAGATGGTAATGAAGACTTATGTCATAGTCCTTAAGCAACTCAAGGCATCTCCTTTGCCTGAGATTCAAATCCTTCCGGGTGAACACTTACGGTAAGCTTTTATGATCTTAATAGATAATAAAATCAACCCCATACATGTAATGACGCAACTTTTCAAAGAAAACACAACATCTGTCAACTCTAAATCAAGAGTTGGAAAATTCATTTCAAAAACTTTCAGCTTCCTAGAAGCATAGGCCACAACCTTATGATGCTCCATCTAGACATAACCAAGTCCCAAACGCGATGTATCACAGTAAACAACAAACCCATCAATACCTTCGAGAAAGGTCAAAATAAGAGCAGGAGTCAACATATACTTTAAATTCTCAAAAATGCCCTCGCAACCATTAGACCACAAGAAATTTACCTTTTTTGAGCCAACTTATTCAATAGAGCAACAACAGACAAAAAAATTTCAAAAATATTTTACAATAACCTTCTCAACCGAAGAATCTCTTAATATTGGTTGAGGTCATAGGTCTAGGTCACTTCTCAACCACCTCAACTTTATGTAGGTCTACCATACTCTGCTCAATTGATAAAACATGATCCGAAAAGGTGACAACATTTGACCAAAATGCAAATTTCAAAAACTTAGCATACACTTATTGATCATTAAAAGTCTACAACACTACTCGTAGGTAATTGGCACTATCCTTCGTACTCTTACAATATACCAAGGTGTCATTAGTAAAAATAATTATGAATAAATCCAAGAACTGCCAGAATACTAGGTTCATCATGTCCATAAATGCAATTGGAGCATTACTCAACCCGAATGACACCATCAGAAACTCATGATGACCATATATGGTCTAGAAGGTTGTCTAAGGGATACTCCATAATATTCAACTGATGATAACTGATGCTTTTGCTTTTGATGGAACATCTTAGGCCTCTTTCTTAGGATAACTTAGTGTTTTCAAGTAACTATTGTTGTATGTAACATTGGACTTTATATTTATAGGACAAGAATAGAAAATAAAGAATAACTTAGAATATTTGGCAAAATACGGTTGCGACAGAAAAAAATAACCAGCGACTTTATAGGCGACAGACCGTCGCCCCTGCGATGAATTGTCGGCCTAAACCATTGCCCAAAAGCAGAAGGCAGTGTCACTGGACTACCCGTGATAGTCCAGGTGATAGACCATTGAGCTTGTGATGAACCATTGGCCTAAGTCATCACCAAAAATAGAATGCAGTATCACTAGATGTCCAGCGATGGTTCAAATGATTGACCATCTACTCTGTAATAAACCGTCGCCCACCTCGTTGGCAAGAAATAAACTATGGTATCACTGGAGATCTAGCGACGGTTCAGGCGATGGACCGTTATCTCAGCGATGGACCATTGCCTGACCCGTCGAGCATGACATAATAATTCCTACTTTAAATTTTAATACCCCAGTAATGGAATTATATAAATACTAAGTATTAGGTTTAATTTCAACACTTTTGATAGTAATATTATATTTCTATCCTCTATTGTGAGCATTGTAACACTTTTCTTTTAGATTTGAACCTAGAACTGGAGATCTTATTATTTTTTCCATATTTTCCGTTGAAATTTAGAAAGAACAATATTGTAACTTTTGTATGTACTTTCTTAAAGATATTTATGAGTATCAATATATTTTTGATATATTATATAGAGATGAGTAGCAAAACTCTCATTACTAGGGTTATGTGAGCCTTGATATAAAGAGCTATTTGGGGTCGTCAATCCATTCGATTTCTAACGTCTATCTATATTTCATGACTCTCTCTTCATTATATTGATATCTCTTGGTTGCAAACTTGAGAAATTAGCCCATTAAGACCACCTGTCTGAACAAGAAAGTGGATGTTGGGAAAATAGGTGATTCACATGAAATCCATATATTTACCCTTTGGGTTACAGGTTAATGCCCTAAGGGGATCAACCCTTATGACAATTTTATTGAATAATGCATGAATCATTTCTATTTGAAAGAAATAAAGGATAAGATACCCATTAGGTTGAGAAATAAATGGGTAATTCTTATAATTCAATATTTCTTGCAATTGAAATTGTAGGTTAGAAATCTAGAACAAATTCACAACCTTAACTATTTAAACATCGTGGTTAGCATAACCCTAGTTACTTAATTCTAATCGAAATTACACTTGTATTAACTTGCATTAGCTTGACCTCTATGTGATATAATAATGAAAGAATATTATTATATCCTTATTCAGAAAAAAGGCAAACTATCTAAATAATTAGGGGTTTTTGGAGGCAATTACCAAGGAAATTAAGGTCGAAACCTATAATACCCATGCTTATTCCTAGCTAGAATTCATCTCAAGGATGCTAGTACTTGCTTAGAAATACAAATCTATTTTTTTACTCGTGGTAATTATGAGATTTATACTTTTATCACATGGGAAATTGAGTTAGCTTTCTAATGATACCAATTTAGTCCAAATTTGACACAAGACGACGAAGTTATAGATGTTTTACTCAGAATAGACCGAAAGCCTAGGTGCGACATCTAAGTTGATGGAACGCCAAATAAGTAATAAACCGCCACTTTGACTGTCATAGCCATGGAAGTAGGGCCATGTTATGGATAAAGATTAACGGATGAGTTGACGGACCGTCATCCTGGCCATCAACTCTTATCCAGTAAACACCATTTCTTGTCCACGTATGACAGTCAAAATGATAGACCATCAAGTACCTGATGAACCGTCAGTTGGGTCGTCACACGCAATGCTCAATTTACTTTTAGGCCATTTTAATAGGGTACTTTGGTCACTTACCACTTGCCTATATATACCTAGATGAGTTTGAATTCAGCCGTTTTGCTCATTATTATTTCACAAATTAAACTAGGGTTTCTCCCTAAATTTAATCTCCAAGAACAAGACCCAATCTCCTTAAAAAATAAAAGGATTTCAAATCCTTTATGTTCAAAAATATTAAGAACCTTGAGTCAGGTATGCGTAGTGTTCATCTATGGCTCCATTTTGTTCATAGATATCAAGAACCATATTTTAAAAATTATTTTTTGATTGTCTTATTATGATATGAGCATGTATACATTAATGATTGTTGTTTAAGTTTCAAGATGTTATCTAAAGTTGTTTTCATGAAGTATATGTGTTTGTTAGTTGAAACCCATGATCCTTATGTGGCTTAATATGGTGAAATTCCTGAACACACTTAAGCTAAAATAATGCATTCAAAGTGTTTGATAGTATGCCTATATGATAGAATTCATGTCCTATGATTTAATTATGCTTAAATGACAAGTCCATGCTCTATGATTTACGATTTCCCGTGAATTCCATATGAGTGATATGCGTTGTTGTTATGATATGGATTGACCATGATATTAAAGATATGCAAGTATATACATATTGTATGAATTTACCTTCCATGTATAAGATGTTGAGAACTATGCTTTGTGCGAAATCCCCTACTCATGATATGGTAAATTGTTGACTCTACTCTTATGATCTAGTCAGTCATCTGTTTCAGTTTCCTTTCATTGAGTCATGGGGGAACTTGTACCCAGAAAATATAGTTCTATACTTAGATCCATGTCAGGTTATCACGATAATCTCAGTCAACCCATGATCTATAGAACTCAGTCGAGCATGTGACTTAGGAAAACACAGAAATCTCATGATCTCAATTGATTCTCAAATAGTAGCACTAATTCGTCAGTCAATAGAAGTTAGTTACTCATTCCATGTAGCGTTAGTTAAATCATGTTCAGTCTATTCAGATGGAAGTAGGATTTAGCACCGAGTGAACCAAAAAATGGGAACTCACATGCCAGTTTAGGTGTGATTCTTAGTAATCATCCTTGTATTCCAGAACTACATAGCCATCGTAGGTTGAGTCATCTTAACCTGTTTGATTAGGGTTGATGAGGTGGCTTAATCTGTCAGTTTAGAGTTCCCACTACTCTCATTTTTGAGTACATGCCAGCTAAGTGTCACTCACAGCTATTATTACTAGTGGCGCAGTTTTGACACCCTTCCAATCGGGGAAGAGATTAGACCCCAAATTAGCTATATACGTTATTTAGGCATGTTGGTCAAACAAATACCTCCCAAAGTTTTAGTCCCAAACTCAATAAAAGAACTCAACTAGTTCTTCATATTTTAGTATATCAGGATTGTCAGATACAGTCAATTCAGGTACAGAACATAACACAGATAGTTCTATTAGATTTAGGACTATCAGACATAGTTATCTATGATATAAAATTTAGTATTTGTCATGCTAGATATCAATAGACCATGTATTATTTTCTAGATCTAAATATCATAAAATCACGACCTCAATTACTAGGTATGCATGTTTGTACTCTTACATTTATATTAGTTAGTCAGTTAGCATTGTTCATACATGTAAACCCTTTTTTCATTTATCCTACCTCACTCGTATACTCAGTACTCCTAGTTGTACTGACATATTTGTGCTATGGTGCTTTTCGTCACATTACATCATAGGTTCATAGATATGAGCTCCAGATCAGCAGTAGCAGTAGCATTCCAGTCATAGAGTTGCAGTGAGTCCTCATCCATTTGAGGATGATATTATTTATTTCATTTATTATTTTAGTTCATTTTTGCTAGACGGAGTTAGTTGGATACACGTTCCTTCAACTCCTTATTCAAACTATATTTAGAGTCTTTCAAATTTAGCTCAGATTTGATTCAGATTTCAGTTGTTTTAGGTATTCGTTACCCCATATGGATGTTATGATTTGCTAGATATTCAATGCAGTTGAACCTTATGGCCTATTGTTTATGTTTTCTGCATTATTACATGATATATTGCAGTATACAGGTACATATATCAGTAATGGGTTAGCTTGTGGTCCTTCAGAGTCATAAGCACCGTGTAACACTCCAATTCAGAAAATTGGGGTGTTACAAAATTGGTATAAGAGCCTAAGGTTCAATAGAATTATAGGAAGTCTAAAAGAATCATCTACTAGAGTCTTGTGCTTGGGTATTTTGCTCGCCACATTTATGTACAAGAGGCTATAAGATGTTTTAGGAACAGTTTCCCTTTTTTTGGTATTCATATTATGCTAGTAAGAATAATATCAAGTTAAACTCTCAGTCTAATCCGTTCTTCTTTTATTTTAGAATATGCCTCTAAAGAGAAGAAACTAGAAAACTCCTCATCCCGAAGATCCTTTAGGTGAACATGTTTCTCATCCGTGGTTTAGGGTCGTATTCATCATACTTGGTTAGTCTATGGCTACCTAAAATAAATGGGGACCAGTTATTCCAACCAATCTAGTGGCCAACTCAGCCACAGCTAGGATTCAAGACTTCACCCGAATGAACCCTCTATCTTTCTTTGGGTCTAAGTCTGATGAAGACCCTTAGGAATTTATTGACCAAGTCCAGAAAGTCATAGACACTATGGGAGTTACTTCTTTCCAGAGTTTCGAGTTAGCTGCATACCAATTATAGGATATTGCTCATAATTTGTACAAATAGTGGATATGTAAGAGGTTAGAGGATGTAGGTCCTATAGAGTGGGAGGAATTTGTCACGAGTTTCTTAGAAAGATTCTTTCCCCAAGAGTTGAGGGAGAAAAAAGTTTTAGAGTTCATCAACTTCAGGTAGGAAAATGTGATGGTTAAGGAGTATTCTCTCATATTTACTTAGCTAGCTAGATATGCCTCTCATGTGGTTGCAGAAAATAGGGCTAAGATGAGCAAGTTCATGACAGAGATGAATGATAGCGTGGTAAATGGGTGTAGGTCTGTGATGCTGAACAATGATATGACTTTAGCTAGGATCATGACTCATGCTCAACAAATAGAGGAGCAGAAGATTAGGACTAGCAAGAGGCAAAATAGGAGAGCAAGGTCAAGCAGTTTTTGTTTTGCTCAACCAAAATTAGAAGGAGAAAACTATTTACAGTTTCATCCTAAGCTAGAAATTCCAGCTCCTTCCTCCGCTAGTGCCCTAGTGCTGAAATTCAGAGATGGAAACAGAGATCAAGCACCAGGCTCTAAGTTTTAAGGTAGTGTCAGCAGTGCCCAAACTAATCCCCTATGTCAGACTTGTGGTAAGAACCACAACAGTACCTGTAGAGATGGTAGCGATGTTTGTTTTGATTGTGCCAAGCCAGGCCACAGGATTAGAGAATGTCCACAGTCAGGTCTACAAGGTCAATAGAATTACTCCACAGCGCATTCTGATCGCCCAAATCAGTAGTGTGCTGCTTCCAGTGCAACTAGTAGGCAACGTCCAAATAGTCTCTATGCTTATTAGACCCGACAGGATCAGAAAAATTCTCCTGATGTCGTTACTAGTAGGTTACAGATTTTCCATGTTCATGTTTATACTTTGCTAGATCTAGGTGCATCCTTTTTTTTTGTTTCTCCTTATATAGCAGGCAATTTCGAAAACAATCTCGAAATTTTAGCAGAGCCCTTTTCGGTCTCTACCATAATGGGTCAAACCTTCATAGCTCAGTGGGTATACAGGGACTGCCCAATTATGATATATCAAAAATCCACATCAGTAGATTTAGTCGAGTAAGAGATGACTTATTTTGATGTCATTCTCGGCATGGATTGGCTTCATTCATCCTATGTCACAGTCGACTGTAGAACCAGGGTATTTCAATTTCAATTCCCAAATAAGCCCATCCTAGAGTGGAAGGGTAGTACTTTATCTTTCAGGGGTCAGCTTATTTTTTACTGCGGGTAAGGAAAATGATTTCTAAGGGGTGTGTGTATCATCTTGTGCATATTAAAGATTCTAGTTGTGAATCTCCTAGTCTTGAATCATTCCCATCTATAAATGAGTATTCAGACATGTTTCCTAAAGATCTTCCAGGCATTCCTCCCAAAAGGGAAATAGATTTTGGCATTGACCTTATTCTAGATACGCAACCTATTTCTATTCTGCCATACGGAATAACACTAGCAGAACTCAAAGAACTGAAAGATTAGCTGAAGGATCTCTTAGATAGGGGATTCATCAGGCCCAGTGCATCACTATGGGGCGCACCAGTCTTATTGATGTGCAAGAAAGACGGTTCTCTCAGGATATGTATTGATTACTGTCAGCTCAGCAAAATTATAGTCAGGAAAAAGTATCCTCTTCCTATAATAGATGACTTGTTTGACCAACTTCTAGATGCCAATTATTTCTTGAAAATAGACCTCAGATCAGGCTACCATCAGCTTAGAGTTAGAGAATGTGACATCTCAAAGATGGCTTTCCACACTCGGTATGGTCACTTAGAGTTTCTAGTTATGTCCTTTGGTATTACAAATGCCTTAGCTGCTTTCATGGACATGATGAACCGTGTGTTCAAGAAGTACTTGGACATATTTGTCATAGTCTTCATAGATGATATCTTAGTTTATTCCCACACAGAGCATGATTATTCAGACTATCTCACGATTATTCTTCAAACTCTTTGAGATCACCAGCTATTCGCCAAATTCAGTAAGTCCGAGTTTTGGATAAGATCAATAGCATTCCTTGGCCATATTATTTCCAGTGATGGAAATAGAGTAGATCCTCAGAAGACCGAAGAAGTAAGAACCTGGCCTCACCCTATCTTTCCATCTGATATTAGGAGTTTCTTAGGATTGACTGGCTATTATAGATGGTTTGTTGAGAGATTTTCTTCTATTGCTTCCCCCATGTCCATATTGACAAAGAAGAAGGTCAAGTTTTAGTGGTCAGATCCTTGTGAGAAAGTTTTCAAGAGTTGAAGACTCGACTCACCTCAACTCAAGTTATAGCTCTTTTAGATGGATAAGATGGGTTCGTGGTATATTGTGATGCTTCTAGAGTAGGTTTAGGTTGTTTCCTCAAGCAGCATGGTAAGGTCATAGTCTATGCCTCTAGATAGTTAAAGCCCTATAAGAAGAATTATCCTACTCAAGATCTGTAGTTAGCGGCTGTAGTATTTTCCTTAAATATTTGGAGGCATTATCTATACGGAGTTTATGTACATGTATTCACAGATCATAAGAGTCTCCAGTATGTCTTTTCTCAGAAATATCTCAATCATCATCAGAGAAGGTGGTTAGAGCTTTTGAAAGATTATGACATGAGTGTCATTTACCATCCGAGCAAGGCTAACGTTTTGGCCGATGCTTTGTAGACTCTCCATAGGTAGTATTTCTCATGTCGAGGACAATAAGAAAAAGACAACTCAGGAAATCCATCAGCTCGCCAGAATAGGTGTTCACTTAGTCGATTCTTTGGAGGGTGGTGTATGTGTTCAGAGTAGTTTTGAGTTATATCTAGTTTCCAAGGTAAAATAAAAAAAAATAGGGATCCTATCCTTTTCAAGATAATAGAGTCAGTTCAAAATTAAAGAGTAGAGGTTTTCTCCTAAGGGGGAGATAGGGTTATTCATTGTTAGGGTCATTTATGCGTTCCAGCTGTAGATGACTTAAAGCAGCGGATTCTTACAGAAGTGCATGGTGCGTGATAATCTATTCCTCCAAGGATCACTAAAATATACAGCGACCTGCGGGAAGTCTATTGGTGGAGTAGGATGAAGAGAAATGTTGTAGAGTTTGTGGCTTAGTGCTCTACATGTCAGCAAGTTAATATAGAGCATCAAAATCCTAGTGGACCCATGCAAGAGTTCACCATTCCTACTTAGAAGTTGGAAGAAGTGAACATGGACTTTGTGATGGGTTTGCCTCAAATCGTCATCAGCACAATTCAGTTTAGGTTATTGTAGATAGGATGACTGAGTCAGCTCATTTCCTTCCAATTCATACCTCTTATTCAACTGATGATTACACCAAACTCTATATTAGGGAGTTGGTCAGATTACACGATGTTTCATTATCTATTATTTCAGATAGAGGTACCCAGTTCACCTCTCACTTCTGGAAAGCATTCCAAAATGGTCTTGGTACCTAAGTCTATCTCAGTACAACCTTTCATCCTCAGAAATATAGACAAGAAGAAATGACCATTCAGACTCTTGAAGATATGCTAAGGGCATATGCAATTGATTTCAAGGAAAGTTTGGATGACCACTTCCCTTTGATTGAGTTTGCATACAATAATAGCTAATATTCTAGTATTAAAATGGCTCCATTTGAAGCTTTCTATGGTAGGAGGTGTAGATCTCTAATTGGTTAGTTTGAAGTTAGTGAGGCCTCAGTCTTAGATCCTGACTTGGTTTTTGACGTCTTAGAGAAAGTCTAGTTGATCAGAGAGAGACTCTGGGCTACTCAGATCTAATAGAAGTCTTATACTAATGTTCATAGAAAGGATCATGAGTTCAAGGTCGATTACTATGTCTATCTCAAGATCTCTCCTATGAAGGGAGTGAAGAGGTTTGGCAAGAAAGGGAACTCAGTCCCCGCTATGTTGGTCCCTTCAGGATTCTCAGTCGTTTAGGAAAGGTAGCTTATGAGCTCAAACTTCCTTCAGATTTAGCCTTAGTTTATTCGGTCTTCCATGTATCCTTGATCAAGAAGTGCGTAGGTGACCTAGCAGTTGTAGCCCCTATTCAGAGCGTTGATGTTAAGAGTAGTCTCTCTTATGAAGAGATTCCAGTCAAAATCTTAGACTATCAGACTTGTAGATTGAGGAACAAAGTGGTCCCTCTAGTTAAGGTTCTTTGGCAAAATCAGTCCGTCGAGGGAGCTACTTGGGAAGTTGAAGCAGATATGCTTACCAAGTATCCATACCTCTTCTCCACCGATTCAGATCATTCTCAAGGTAATAGTTTGCCTTAAGCTTATTCAGTTTCATATTCATGTTCCCATTATAAACGTGGTATTTATTACTATTTCATACTTTGTCATGCATTCATGTATCAGTTTAGTTATAAAATCATGCATCAGATCTGCATTATCATCTTGAGAAACTCAGTTTATCAGGAAAATCAGTCATGCCTTCATGTACCAGTTAGCCGTGCATCAGATGTGGATAAGTTCAGTATATTTAGCATGTCAATACTGAAGTAATGTCTCAGTCACTCATGTTCATTTATTATTTTCCCTATTAGTTATTCTCATTCGAGGACAAATGTTCTCAAGGGGGAGATATTGTAATACCTGTGCTTATTCCTAGCTAGAAATAATCCCAAGGATGCTAGTACTTGCTTTGAAATAAAAATCTATTTTTTTACCTATGGTAATTATGAGATTTCTACTTTCTATCACATGGGAAATTGTGTTAGCTTTCTAACGATACCAATTTTGTCAAAATGCGACACCAGACAAGGAAGTTATGGATGTTTTACTTAAAATTGACCAAAACGCCCAGGTGCGACATCCCAGTTGACAGACCGCTAAATAAGTGATGGACCACCACTTTGACCGTCATATCCAAGGTAGTAGGGCCACATTTTTTATAAGGATTGATGAGAGAGTTGATGGACCGTCAGATTTTTGACGGACCATCATCTAGGCCATCAACTCTTATCCAGTGAATCCCATTTTTGGTCCACGTATTATGGTCGAAATGATGGACCATCTAGTTCCTGATGTACCGTTAGTTGGGTCTTCACACGCCATGTTCAGTTTAATTCTAGGCCATTTTAACAGTGGTAATTTGGTCGCTTGCCACTAGCCTATATATACCCAGATGAATTTGAATTCAGCTATTTTTCTCATTATTATTTCACAAACAAAAACTAGGGTTTCTCTCGAAATTTAATCTCCACGAACAAGACCCAATCTCCTTTAAAAGTTAAGGGATTTCAAATCCTTCAAGTTCAAAAACATCAAGAATCTTGAGTTAGGTATGCATAGTGTTCATCTATGGATCCATTTCGTTCATAGAGCTTAAGAACCATGTTTTAAATATTATTTTGTGATTGTCTTGTTGTGAAATGAGCATTTACATGTTGATGATTGTTTTGTAAGTTTCAAGATGATATCTAAAGGTTTTTTCATGAAGTATATATGTTTGTTAGTTGAAACCCATGATCCTTATGTGGCTTAATATGGTTAAATTCAACAACACACTTAACATAAAAGAATGCATGCAAAGTGTTTGATAATATGCCTAGATAATAGAATTTATGTCTCGTGATTTAATAGTGCTTAAATGACAAGTCCATGCTCTATGCTTTATGATTTCCCATAAATTCCATGTGAGTGATATGCGTTGTTGTTGTGATATGGATTGACCATGATATAGAAGCTGTGAAAGTATATAAATGTTGTATGAATTTGCCTTCCATGTATAAGCTGTAGAGAACTATTCTTAGTGTGAAATCCCCTACTCATGATATGGTAAATTGTGGACTCTACTCTTACGATAAAGTCAGTCATGTGTGTCAGTTTCCTTCCGTTATGTTCCAGGGGTACTTGTACCTGAAAAATATAGTTATGTACCTAGAGACATGTCATGTTATCACGATAATTTAGTCAATCCATGATCTACAGAACTCAGTTGGGTATGTGACTCAGGAAACCTCAGAAATCTCATAATCTCAGTTGATTCTCAAATAGTAGCACTAATTTGTCAGTTAACGAAAGTCAGTAAGTTAGTCCATGTACCGTTAGTTAAATCACTTTCAGTCTCTTCATATGGGATTAGGAGTTAACACTGAGTGAACCCAGGGATGGAAACTCACTTACCAGTTTAGGGTGGGATTATTAGTAATCATCCTTGTATTCCAGAAATACATTGCCAGTGTAGGTTAAGACATATTACCTATCAGATTAGGGTTGGTGGGGTGGCTTAATCCATCAGTTTATGGTTCCCACCGTTCTCACTTTGGATTACCTACCAGCTAAGGGTCACTCACAGCTGTCCTTACCAGTGGTGCGGTATTAACACCCTTCCAGTCGGGGCATAGATTGGACCCCAACTTAGCTATATGTGTTATTTGGGCATATCGGCCACAAAACTACCTCCCATAGTTTTTGTCCCAGTCTCCATAAAAGAACTAACATAGTTCGTCAAAATTTAGTATATCAAGACTGTTAGATACAGTCAATTCATTTACAGAATGGAACACATATAATTCCATTCAATTCAGGACTGCCAGACACAGTCATCTATGTTATTGGAATTTTAGTATTTGTCATGATAGATATCATTAGACCAATTTTTAGTTTCCAGATCTAGATAACACGAAATCAGGACCTCATTTACTATGTATGCTTTTTTGCACTCTTACATTTATACCAATCAGTCAGTTAGCATCGTTTATGCATGTATAACCTTTTTGCATTTAGCCTATCTCACTTGTATGCTCAGTACTCCCAGTTGTACTGATGCATTTACTCTATGGTTCTTTCCTCCCCTTTACACCATAGGTTCACAGATATGAGCTCTAGATCAGTAGTAGTAATAGCATTCCAATCGCAGAGTTGCAGTGAGTCCTCATCCATTCGAGGTCGATATTAGTTATTTCATTTATTATTTTAGTTAAGTTTTGCTAGATGGATTTAGTTGGAGACATGTTCCTTCAACACCTTATTCACACAGTATTTAGAGGCTTTTAGATTTAGATCAGATTTGATTCAGATTTCAGTTATTTTAGGTATTCGTTACACCATATGGATGTTATGATTTTTAAGATAGTTTATGTAGTTGAACCCTATGGCCTATTGTTCATGTTTTCTGCATTATTACCTCATATATTACGTTATACAGGTACAGATATTAGTCATGGGTTAGCTTATGGTCCTTCGGGGTCATAAGCATCGTGTAGCACACTGGTTCAGAAAATCGAGGCATTACAGAACTATTACAATAAGGATGGTTAGAAGGATAAAGATCAAGGGAATTGAAAGAGTAGGAATAATAGGAATGTACTATATGTACCTTCTAGAAGCAGAGATAATGCTGAAACTAGATCGAGTAAGATATCCATAGAGAAAGTAATGAAGAAATTATTAAAAGGAATTGAGACTAACAACTCTGGGGTGACTACTATGAAGAGTGATTTATCTTCCATGAGTCAGTTGGTAAACTCACACTCTACTTCTATCAAATATTTAAAGTAGCAAATGAGCTAACTCACAGTAACATTAAATTAGAGGAAGAGTAGAACTTTGCCAAGTCATACAGTTCAAAACCCTTAAAAAGATGGCTCTTGCATGGAAATCACCACATGTCAGTAAGGTATTACCAGTCCCTTCTATGGATAAAGTTATTATTGAAGAGGAGATCAAAAAAGATATCATTCTTGAAGAAAGTAATATTATGGAGTCTGAGAAGTAAGATGACATTGATGTTCCTTCTAATCATCAGCTGGTTGATGGATTAGACAAATAGAAAGATAAGGAAAAGGAAGCATTGTTGACTTTTCTACCAAAACCACCACCTCTTTTTCCTCATAGATTAAAGAAGAAGGACGAAAACATATAGTTCTACAAATTTACGGCCATGCTGAAGTAGTTGACAATCAATTTTCCATTGGTGGAGGAATTGGAACAAATTTTTGGGTATGAAAAGTTCATGAAACACGTTGTCATGAAGAAGCTAATGATTATCTATGAGCCGGTGGAAAATCTCCATCGTTGTGGTGCTATCTCCATAAGTTCTTTAGTGCAGAAGAAAGTACACCCAGAAGCATTTACCATCCCATGCAGTATTGGATCTATTGATTTTGCAAAAGCTTTATATGATTTAGGAGCTTGTATAAACTTGATGCCATTTCTTGTGTATAAGAAATTGGATTTGAGGGATCCTACTCCCACAAATATGAGGCTAGTTATGGTGGACAGGTCTGTGAAGTGGCCCATGGGGATTGAATATGACGTATTAGTAAAGGTTGCCAGTTTTGTATTTATGGATGATTTTGTCATTGTCGATTGTGAGGTGGATTTCTAGGTGCCCAAAATATTGGGTCAACCTTTCCTCGCATCTAGGAGTGTACTTATTAATTTAAGGGAAAATGAGATACTATTCAGGATGAATAATTAGGTATTTATATTTGATGCATGCCAGTCGATGAAACAATATACAGATATGAGATTATTCTCTATTGTGGATGTCTCTTATGAGGAGAAGCAGGAAGTGCCTATAGAAGAAATATTTGTGGTGGAGACTTTAGCCTTGTATTAGTGAGCTTTGATCATGATGGTATAGAAGATTATGAGGAAACTATGTGTGCCTTAATGGGCATGTGGTCTTATTCATATACAACTATGAAGTTCGATTTGGATTTGAAAAATCATCTAATTCCACCTGCTAAACATTCTAATGAAGAGATACCTACCTTGTAACTGAAGGGGTTTCCCGACCATTTGAGGTATGTGTTCCTAGGCAGTGGGAATACAAAACTTTATATTATTATGGCTTATCTGGGTGAGGAACATGTGGAACCCCTCACCTCTATTTATAAGAAATATAAGAGGTCTATTGGTTGGACGATTGCAGATATCATCGGCATTGCTCTAGGTATATGTACACATAAGATTCAGCTAGAGGAGGATTGTTTTTTGACTATTTAGCACTAGAATCATTTAAAACCACGTATGAAATAGGTGGTAAAGAAAGAAATCATTAATTGGCTAGATATAGGGGTGGTATACCCTATTTTAGATAGTAAGTGGGTGAGTTCCATTCAGTGTGCACCTAAGAAAGGGGCATGACAGTTGTGGCTAATGAGAATAATGAGTGGATCCCCTTCAGGCCTCCTACTTGGTAAAGGGTGTGTATGAATTACTAAAAACTCAACGTATGGATACTGAAAGACTACTTCCCAATGCCTTTCATGGATCAGATGCTTGATCAACTAACGGGAAGGGGTTGGTACTATTTCTTAGATGTGTATTCTGGTTACAACCATATTTCTATTGCTCCTGAAGAACTAGAGAAGATGAAATTCACAACCCCATATGGTATGTTTGCTTTTATACAGATGCATTTTAGTTTATGTTATGCATCTGCCACTTTTCAGCGGTGCATGATGTCGATATTTTCTTATATTGTTGAAGACACCTTAGAGGTGTTTATGGATGACTTCTCAGTGGTCGGTGATTCTTTTGATCTCTTCTTGGTGAATCTTAGTCGGGCATTGCAGCGGTGCGAAGAATTCAACCTCATCCTTAACTAATAAAAATGCCACTTCATTATTAATAAGGGCATTGTTCTTGGTCACAAAATTTTTTCTAAAGGTATTGAAGTAGATAAGGAAAAGGTTGAAGTGATTGAGAAACTACCTCACCCTATCTCAGATAAAGGGGTACATAGTTTTCTCGGTCATGTGGGGTTCTACCTTAAATTCATAAAGGACTTCTGAAAGATTGAAAACCCATTTTGCAATCTTCTAGAGAAGGAGGCTACATTTACTTTTGATGATGACTGCAGAAAGACTTTGGAATCCCTTAAGTTTAAACTAGTAGAGTCTCTAATTATTGCTGCTCCTGATTAGATGAAGCCATTTGAGATTATGTCCGATGCCAATTGAGTATTACTGGGAGTTGTTCTTGGCCAAAAGAAAGTGAAGCTATTCAATCTAATATATTATGCAAGCACGACCCTAAATGGGGCTCAAAATAATTATTCTAGGACTGAATAAGAACTTCTAGCAGTGGTGTAAATTTTTAGAAGTGCCAAGCGTATTTGTTAGGTACCAAGGTAGTGGTGCACACTGACCACTCACCTTGAGGTACTTAATAGCAAAGAAAGATGCTAAGACAAGGTTGATCTTGTGGGTATTGCTACTTTAGGAATTTGACTTCGAAGTCACGAATCGAAAGGTATGTGAGAATCAGTAGCAGATCACCTATCTAGACTCGAAGGTTAGCAGGAAGTCAAGGACATGCTAGAGATTGATGATTCCTTTCTTGATGAGAAAATATTTGTTGTGGTGCTCGAAAAAGTACCTAGGTATACTGACTTCATGAACTATGTGGTAAGTTAAGTAATGCCAGAGAATCTTTCCTTTCATTAAAGAAAAAATTTTCTCCATGATGTGACACATTATTTTTTGGGATGAGCCATATCTATTTTGGCAGTATGCAGATGACATTATTAGGCGGTGCATCCCAGAGTAGATATTTTGAGTATACCAAAAGAAAGTCATGCTTCCCCAGTAGGAGGTCACCATATGGGTGATCAGACTGCAAAAAAATTGCTTCAAAGCGGCTACTATTGTCCCTTCTTGTTCAAATATACCTATGAGTTCATAAAGAGATGTGATCAATGACAAAGGCAAGGGTCTATCTCAAAGCTCCATGAGATGCCAATGTTTAAAATGTTGGAGGTAGAATTATTTGATGTCTGGGGCATAGAATTCATGGGCCTCTTTGTGAGCTCATCTGGGATGAAGTAAATATTAGTTGCCATTGACTACATATCAAAATGGGTCAAGGAAGTGGCTCAGGCAGATAATGAAGGAAAGTGGGTTGTTCCATTCTTAAAGGGAAATATCTTCTATCGCTTTAGGGTACAACGTACCATCATAAGTCATGGAGGATCATACTTCAAGCAGCATAAAGTGGCTGCCCCATATCACCCATAGACCAGTGGCCAGGTGGAAATATCCAATTGGGAAGTCAAGGCTATCTTTGCCAAGACTGTAATGCTAGCAAGAAAGATTAGTCTAGGAAGTTAGACGTTACCTTATGGGCATATCAAATAGATTTCAAGACACCTATTTGCATGCCACCTTACCAATTAGTTTATGGTAAGGCGTATCATTTGTCGATTGAGCTAGAGCATAAAGCATTGTGGATACTAAAGTGGCGTAATCTGAACTAGAATAAGGCAACGGATATGAGACTGGGGAAGGTAAATGAGATAGATGAGTTTCATGTTGGTGTTTCTATACAAGGAAAGAATAAAGAAGTACCATGACCGTATAATTGAAAAACGGGTTTTGAATAAAGGTGACTTGGTGATCCTCTTCAACTCAAGGCTTAAGCTTTTTCTAGGTAAGCTCAAATCCAAATAGTCTGGCCCATTTAAATTTAATCAAGACTACTAGTCTAGAGTAGTGGAACTTGAAAATAAAGATGGTATTGTCTTCAAGGATAATGGGCAGCGGGTGAAGTTGTATATCAGTCCAGTGGACTCGATAAAGAGTATTGCTAACATCTATCTTGATGTAGTTTAAATAATCAATTTAACTGATTTGTTTCGCGATGATAAATCAGGCGCTAGTGGGAGACAAGCCACATTGTGTTGTTGTAAAGAATTAGTGTAAGTTATTTGGTTGTTTTGTGCAAGTTGAAAGGTTTGTTTGAGTGTGCAGGTATGATAGTGCAGGAAAGTAGAAGCTGAAATAGTTTGGGGTGACCAATGAATTAATCGATGAATCATCCCTACCTCGATGGATCGTCGTAGTGAACCGTCATAACAAAGGTAAGAAACCACGTTATTGGAAAGTTGTGACGGTTTGACTGATGAATCATCATAAGCACAATAGATCATCGGTCCGATCGTCATAAATGAGCCATAAAATGAGTTCACTGGAAAGGGTGATGGGTCACCCAACACAAAATTGCATCACGATGGACTATCTCTTGAACTGCTGTACTTAACTCTAGCTGAGTAGTTCGGGTCAGATCATTTTAAATTGCTGACAATTTTACTCTTATCCAACCCAAATGGTTTTAAATAGATAATTTAAAGTGGTTAAGTAACATTTCTACTATTTAAATGCCTGAGACTATTTAGTTTCCATGTATTGAACGTATCTGAGTCTTTTCATTCTCTTCTAAAACTTCTCCTCTTCCCTTTCCTATCTATTTTAAGTCCATGTGTTCTCTTTATCTTTCTATCACAAGCAAAACAAAGTTTTTTACTTAAGCAAAGGTCTATTTTTTTGTTCTGTGTTTGGTGTGCACGTCAGAGTAATGACCACGTACTATAGTACTAACGTATGATCTCTTCCTCACTCTGTGTTTTATTCAACATTAAGAACAAAAATAGTAAGTGAAGGCTTTAATGTTGTAATAATGTCCTTTTATCTTGTTGATTCTGTGTTGGTTTGAATTAAGTCAAAACCTAACAAACACTGACCTGGGTGAAGTCTAATTAGCCCATGGACCGAAAATTGCAAAAGTGTGATGTATTATTGATATGATTGCCATGAAAATCATGTTTAAAATGAAGAGTATGAAAATATTATGTTGAAAAGTGTAAGCAACGGCTTGTACGAAGGCCCATCGGACCCCCGATGACCCATCACATAAAACCATCGCAACTACCCCAAAACTAAATTTACTAGAATTGACTAGATAGTTGTAGTCTATGGACCGTCGCAGACCCGATGGACCATCGCCCCACCTGTTTCTGGTAAAACATTTTTATGTACTCTGGTTTGAGTTCATAAATAGACAACTGCTTTGTTATTAGTTAACATGGCAAAAAAAATTTCCCCAACTAGAGGCAGGGGTAGAGCACAAAGCGCTATGCAAGAGCCATCACAGGGTTCAGATGCACTGGCATAAAAAAACCCAACAAAGACGTCCAGTGATGTCTTTATCATCCCAGTCTGAATAAGAGGGTAAAAGTACTAGCAACAACAGCTGTAGCTCGAGCCTAGTTGAGAAAGGGGTTAAAACATATAACCCCATCCAAAAAGAGGTTTTAGAATAGGAGGACTCAAACATAGTTTGGTGCAAGGACCCAGAACTGCATAAGGCTATCAAGTTGTAGATTAAAGGCGCTCGGAGCATTTCTACAAAGGGCTTGAGAAAATGGACAGGTTGGAAGTCAAGAGACCTATTTTCAAGGAATATCAAATTGTGACTACAGCTCTACTTGAGTATCTAAAACTCTAGCATTGATTCAATGAATATGAGCTGGCATGGGTGAGTAGGACACTTGGAAACTATCAACTAAATCTGATACGTGAGTTTTTTCCCAACTATTTGGCTATGATGGAGAAGGAATATCCCCTAGGTACATTAGTGAGTGACGTAAATAATCTTGATATAGTCCCTGTGCATGGAGTCAATATAGACATCTCGGAGCATACATTGAATAGGTTCTTGTTCGGGACAACATATCAGATACCTGGTGCAATACCAGATTTGGCGAATCGATTGTTTACAACACCAACCAGAGACATTAGCTAGCCAGAATATTAACAGAGAAAGGTCAGTCGACGTGGTTACAAAATCCCCGTGAAAGGATATCTAAGTCGTCCTTAAGATTAGGGCCATGTTTTGATGGACAATTATGAAACTAAGGCTAATGCCTATGGTCGGTAATGACCGGTTAAAAATCAATAGAGCTATAATTGTTGATGCGTTGATTGAAGAATTGATGGTGGATTTTTGATACATTATCACCGATAAATTGTTTACCCGCGCTCACAGAACCACAACTACATTACCTTTTCATGTCTTATTATAGAATTGTGAAGGTAGGAAAATGTCCCTTTGATCAGTGGAATTGATAATGAGGTCCATGCAATGTACAAACATAATATTGAGAAGACAAGGGATGCTTCAAAGCTCGATATGAGAGTCAATCAACCTCCAGCCCATCAGACTTATGCGGATGTCAGTGGTCACGGCCCTTAACCACAGTCGCAGTTATTTCAGTTATTTTACCCCCAAGTCTTCTTTATTTCCCTCACACTCCTTTTTCAAGATGCTCGCAAATCTAAGCTACATTGTTGGCCAAGTTTTAAGATCTTAATCAACCCCAGTGCATATCCCTCTTGCATTATAACTTTGGTAGGTGATATGAATCTTAGCTTTTATTTTTAAAAATAGGCCATTAAGTGCACGATTAAGAAAGGGCCTAGATTTTTAATTATTATGCTTTATATATTGACATACTTATAATTGTTATGGTTTTGGTATCTTGATTGAAATGTGAACACAAGTGGGTAAACCTTTAGTACCCAATAGTGTGTAAAAAAAGGCATACAAATGTGATATGCACACCTTGTGTTTGATAAATTGCTCAAATGAACTTTCTATAGTGGTACTTACATTTGAAGGGTACATTCACACACACTGGGGCATTGTTCACATGACCATCATTTGCACCTATATTGTAGAACATGCTAGCAATCTAGAATTAGGAGAAAGTTGAACATGCAGAATTGACATAGAACTAGTCTCAGGTGTCATAATTGCGGTCATAGACTGCTAGTGCGGTAATGGGAATGCAGTTTTGATCCACCGTTGCAGTAACTGAGGGAAGATTCCTTCCATGTCAAAGAGCCTGTACTTTAAATTTTTATCTAGGAAAACCTAAGAACCTTTCCTTATGAACTTTAATGATCAATCTAGCACAAATTGCATGATTTAAATAATGTTGAAAGATATGATGTGTGTTTATTGCTTTCAGGGCAAACTCATGGACAAGTTTGATCACATCAGATTCATGTTACTCGAATGCCACACTCACTACTCTATTGATCTTCCAAAGAGAAAGTTGCTATTGGAAAGAGAAATTTATTTAGAGAATATACTAGAAAAGCTATCAGCTTTTCATGACAAACTTGAAGTCATAAGTGGAAGTACTTTGCCCCAGATCCATGCCTTGTAAATGAACAATGTGTTTGTAAATTTTATGCTAATATCAATAAAGTATCTTTCTCAGACCCACTCAATGTTATTTTATAGATATGGGGGAAAGCCAGTGAATGTTGGTGCTAAACAAATAAATGATGTTTATTGGCTCAAGTAGGCAGACATGGTTGAATTTAAAGTGAAGGGTTGTAAATCGGGGATTTGGTTCGCACAACGGCTATGTCCCAGAAATGAAGTCTCGTGGACCAAAACTAAAAGAAACATCTCTATGAATGACTTCACTTCTGATGCTCGAATATGGTTGCACACATTTATATTCGAGTGTCTCCTTGCACCCATATGATACAGTCTTTGAATTGTGTGCTCGGATGGTTTCTTGTATTATAAACGACATCCCTTTGGACATTTGTTAATGCATGGTATATGAAATAGATCATTTCAAAATCCAAGGTAGTACAAATCTCTTTTACCCTTCTCTGATTACTAAGCTTTATAAGAGAGAAAGGAAAGAAGAGTACACTAGTGAAACATGGTTGTGTCCTAGCTCCCCCATCTACCCACTAAGGATTTGAGGATAGGGCGTACCAGGAAAAAACAAGAAAAAAAGGATCAACTTGGATGAGCCATTATGTAACAAACCCTAGCCTAATAGGCCAACTACCATGAGACCTGTTGAAGAGATTGGAGTTAATATTATATCAATTAAAGAGCTTGTGGCTAGCTTTCCTCAAGGGTCGGGAGACCTCTCCACCACCCATCACTTAAATGTGTCATGTGACTATTATGATGAGTACAAAGAGGACTAAAATATGGAAAAATCTACTATTGATCGGCTTGAGAAAGCCTACTCCTCTTTGGCATCATCACAACAGGACCTTCGAAGCGCATATGAAAAAATGATAACTAGGGAAAAATAGAGTGACAAATTTTTTAAAAAGATATTTAAAGGGGTGAAGGTTCTATGGAAGGTTCTGAAACCCTAAAGCAGGATTCCTACTTCTTCGGTAGACAGTGATGATGAGGCCCCCGCTGAGTGGTTAGATCTTGAGAAGGATGGTGATGATGTAGGGTCAGATAGTGATACCATCTCTTGATGTGGAATGAGGGAGCACCCTTATCTATTTTATCCTTAATTATTTATGTAGTGGGGATATTGATACCTTTTCAGTTGGAGGTGTCTTCTTATTTATTTGATTTAGGCATGTATTATTGATTTTCAGCATACATTTCTGCTCTTTTGGATAATTTTTACTTTTTATTTGGGTTGTAATATTAAGGCACTCTGATGGTGCTCACAACTGCATGGAGTAGTTATATTGTTCTTATTTTGTGTATTCCTAATTTTAATTTCTAACCATAGATGCAAGGGAGTCTGAGTACCTGTGCCATTGATGATTAGGGCTCACATTCACGCCCATTGGTGAAGTCTTAGAAATCATATAGAATTTCACTCATACTATAAGTTTGCAATGTAAGATGATAGCATGGGTTATTTCCACGAATAGCAAATTATGTAGGTTCAGGTTCAAAAGCAAGCACCCCAGTCCATCCAAAAAGTTCTGCAAAAAGACAAGGGATGGACCTGAGCAACTTTATGACAAAAGTCTTTCTTTGACTCCAAAAGTTGATTACAGAAAAATTAAGGATACTCTTCCCTTGTGTCAAGCGAGGAGAATAATTGACCCCCCTATACAACATTCACATGTCCTATGTGTGTGCTTAATTATCTACATCTTATGCGTACTTGTACCATCTAGAACTTACCCCATTAGTCTTTCAAAACTAAATTTTTTTACGCGTGGTGAGTAAAATAATCATAGGCCATTTTGTGATTTTGGAAACCTACTTTAGACTAAAATACCTACCAATACATATGAATTACCCAAAGTCACCCTCTTTGAGCCTTTGGACTTTTTTTTGCTAACCACAATATAATTCGTGACCCTTCTATTCATCATCTTTTGAACACTATACTCCTTGAACTTGAGATTATAAATTGAGGTCAAAAGCTTAAGTTGGAGTGATGGAAAGAAAAAGAAAGTGTAGAGTCACAAAGCCATTAAAAGGAAAACAACCTACTAGCCTAGCAAGTTAGCATTTTTCTTTGAAGGAAAAGATAGTCTATCAAAAGAAGGAGTGCATGAAGCTTGATGCAAGCATAAGAACTAAAATAAAAGTGGTGGAAAGATTTTGAGTAAAGTAATAGGAACAAAGTACGTAAAGCAACAAAAGAAAAACAAATGGCCTAATAATCAAAAAGTGATAAGAATTTTATGTAGAAGTTCAAGGAAAGTATTGCCTTGTTGTACAAATTTTTATCCTACCCTACCCTAAACCAAAATTACAAGCTCAAAAAGCCCTTTGTGATTTCCAACCAATTGTGGTCATTGTAGTGGAGATTTAAAATAGGGGCAAGCCTATGGCATGGTACTTGTATCATGGAGAATTCCTTGAGAGATTGAATGATTGCACTTTATTTTCCTTGTTGTGTAAGTAGTAACTAGGTGTGTGAACCTTTATTTCTTGTAAAGGGGTATGTGAGTTAATTAAGGTAGGTGATTTTATCATCTTCCCCTAATGAAATAAATGGATGTATAACATAATTGAATTTTGATTGTGAGTAAATTCTAGAGTGTTAGTAACTGTCACATAGTCACTCCCCATGATCTATTACGTCCTTTGTCACTCCATTTTATGATAAGAGGGATTGATAATACTATTCAAGCAATGTGTGAAAAGCTTTTTGTGGTAGCAAACAAGTTGGAGTCTTCAGAGTTATCGGGAAAATAAATAAGGGCACACATGATAAAGGACTCATGGTAAGTTGTAGTGTTGCTTAAGATAAGCATATTCTAAGTCGGGGGTGTTGATGAGTGGTAATCCTACTACTTATTCATACAAATTATACACACACTACCATGCTTTGTATTAGAATAAGCGGCATTATCCGTATTACAGTCCACTAACACCTATATTTTGTAGATATGATGTGAAAAAGGTGAGAATATATAGAATGGAGCTAAAAATAAAGCAAATGGAAGCAAAATGAGTGCAGCTGGAAACCTAAATCAGTTAGCCTCAGTTACCGCGACCACGGTCACCGTCAGTGTAGGTTGTCGCAAAGCACGGTTGCAAAACCTAACTTCAGCAGCATAGCTGCGATGACGGTCAAACACACGCGATCATGGATCAATGAGAAGTATCCTAAGGAAAGAACTGTATTTATGGACAAATCCTAAATCATATATAAGCAAAAACCCTTTCTTCTTTACGTATTCCTTATCTCATAATATTATTTTGAATTCTATGATTAAAACCCTAATTGGGCAAGTGTGTAATCAACCTTGGAGGCTCATATCTTAGTTTCTTTTTAAAGTATGAATTCTTTGGTTGACCTACATGGTATATCTTTTTTCACTTTTTTTATGAGTAGCTAAATAATTTAGTCTTGGGATTATGTTTCACTAGAGTATGATTGTGTGTAGGTATTGTTGTCTTTGCATTGATTTTAGTTATTGAATATGGATTTCACCATTGCTTGAGATTATGTATTGGAATTTGATAGGTGAAAACTGTAAATATCCGAATGGGTTTGATGGGTGAAATCTCCAAGCTCTAGAAAACCTTTGTCATCCTCAAAAGAGGGATTTAGGTGAATATTAGGTATCCCAAAATATCCTCGAAAGAGGGTTATCAAGGGAAAAAGTTATGGTGAATTACAAAGCCTATGGCTTACTACCCTTTGCAATCTTGGAATAAGTGTTTGGGTAGCGTAAATCATGTCAAGAGCATTATCCTTAAAAAAAGGGATGCTTAGTTGAGGTTTTGGGTGGCTATATAAACTGCATACTTGTTAGGTGCTTGAAAGGGCCAATGGGTGAAGTTGTTGGGTTTTTTTGGAAAGATTGACCCAATGATCTTTGACCTATCCTATCTATTATTTAACAACTAAATCCCATGATAAAATAATATTTTCCCATATGCTTTACATCTAAGGAGACATAATCCCAAGATTTTTCCAAATGTTTAATTCAAACTAAAGATATCATTCACCTAGCACTTTTTAAAGTTTGTGTGAAGAATTTTCAAACAAATCAAATCCCCCATTTACTTATATATGTTATTTCCATTAGCATTATGGGTAACCTTATATTAACAAGAGTACCCATACGTTGGAAGTCTATAGCATTCAGTCCTTGACATCTGACCCCAATTTATATTGGGTTAATTGACAATGAATGCCTCACCCCAAAATCATGGGAGTAAGTTGAGCATTTTTAGTTTCCTATCTTTGAGAGGCTATGGGACTTTCTTCAGAGTCCTTCACTTCTTTCATTCATATCTTTTTAAGATTCTAAGTTCGTTTGTAGGATATTTTCTTGACTTTACTCTTTTACAAATTCCAGGACACGTGCTACAGCTATGCTTGATGTGGTTCCTGAGACTGTGCCTGGGGATTTTACTCCTATTTGAGGACATCCATATGATATGTACCAGTTAAGGATAAAGATGGCCTCCCCTAAATCCCATTCCTCCATTTGAGCAAGATATTTCTCCACCATAGCCAGTTATGGGCCAAGGACCAGCCCAGGCTCCACAAGGTTTTATTACCTCTATTTTTCTTATAGATGCCTTCATTTAATTGTTGTGTATTGTTGATGATGCGTAGAGTATTGGAGCAGGAGTGCAATCTGCAGCTACAACTTCTAGAGAGAGGATTCCTCCTATGTCGATAGTTGTTCAGCCAATAGTCACTCAACCAATTGTGACCCAGCCTACTATGTCTGCTGAAGATCAGAAGATGTGGGGTAGGTTCTTGAGGTTGGCTTTACCTAGGTTTTTTATTTCTCCCGGAGAGGATGCATTTGAGTTTCTTACTACTTGTGAAGATACTCTCCATAAATTGGGCCTAGTTGAGACTCGTGTTGTGGATTACATCACATTTCAATTTAATTTGTCTGCTCGACCCTGGGAAAAGGTTTTTTGAGTTCTAGGTCAGTTGGATCTACTTTCTATCATGGACTCAGTTCTCTGAAATGTTCATGGAGAAGTACATGTTGTGCAACTTAGAGATCGACTGAGGGATCAATTTACTAGATTGGAGTAGGGCTCTATGATAGTCCTTATGTGTAAGGCCCGTTTCCATGAGTTGTCCAAGCCTACGACATCTATTTTGGATTCTAAGTATGAGCGAGTTTGCTAATTTGTAGGAGGACTGAGACTCCCTATTTGGATAGATACTTAGATTCTAGTTGTTATAGGTAGGACCTTTGCTGAGGTTTCAGATCATGCTAGAGTGATGGAGAACATGCATTGTGAGGGTCGTTATAAGAGGCCCAAGTATAAGGGTAGATTTTCTAGGATCCATAGTAGTTCCCAATTTCAGAGGTTGTAGTTCTTATGTTAGGCATTGTTCACATCCATCTTTTTAGCCTCAGAGTCAGGCTAGTCGACTAGTTCAAGTAACTTTTTAGACTATTGACAGAGGTCATTTTAGTACCAGTGGTCGCCTTGGTAAGGGTAGTGATATGTCTTTGAGAGTTTCATTTGTAGGCCGTACTAAACGTAGTGGTTAGTCCAGTTTAGCCAGAACTGTGAGTTCTTTTTTTGCTCATGACTCTTGTTCTACTTATGGGCTTTTATTCATTTTTTGAGAGGTTACCCTAGTTGTTGGGCAATATTTTTAGCCCAGGGTGCTACTACCATTAGGGGTGTTTATCCCTCGGGTAGAGGTGGTTCGCGAGGTTCTATGGGTAGTTACCAAGGTGCTTGAGGTGGTATTCAGGAATGCAAGATATGAGGTGGGTCAGGTGCCAAGCCAGGTGGCGGGCGTAGTTAGTTAAATACATTTGTGCTAGACTTGAAGCTAAGACTTCTGATGCTATAATTATAGGTATAATTTTTGTGTACCGTATGTTGTCTCTTGCTTTATTTGATTATGGATCCACTTATTCTTATATATATACTTATTATACAACATGGTTTGACTTGACTGAATCTTTAGAAGTGGATCAAGTATTCATATCAGTTGTTTTTATACTTATGTAGATCTTATTATTCTTGATATGTTGGATTTCAATATGACTCTGGGCATGGGTTTGTTGTCCTACTATCATGCGGTCATGGATTGTTTTTTCGAGACCATTTCCTTAGACATGTCTGACGTACACCCAGTCATGTGGCATGGAGTGGTTAGGCATGAGTCGGCACGGATTATTTCTATTATTTGTGCTAAGAAACTTATATCAAGGCATTGCAAGTCTTATCTCACATATGTATGTGATACTCGTGTAGATAGTCAGTCGCTTGAATTTGTTCCTATTATTTGTGAGTTTCTCGATTTGTTCCCTATCGACCTTCCTGGTATTCCCCCTGACTGTGAGATTGAGTTTTCCATTGACCTTGAGCTTGGCACCTGACCTATTTCTATAACACCTTAATGTATGGCTCTTGCTGAGCTTAAGCAGTTCAATTCTAGGCTTTAGGTTCTTCTTGATAAGGGTTTTATTAGAACGAGTGTGTCCAGGTGGGCAGCTCATGTATTGTTTGTCAAGAGGAAAGATGTGTCTATGCGTATGTGTATCGATTATAGGCAGCTTAATAAGCTGATGGTGAAGAATAATTATCCTATTCCTTATATTGATGACTTTTTATCCAGCTTTAGGGTGCGGCTGTGTTTTCAAAGATTGATGTGAGGTCAGATTATCTTCAACTGAGGATTTAGGTTGAGGATATCTCTATGAAAACTTTTATGACCAATTTCGGTTAATATGAGTTTTTGGTGATGTCTTATGGGCACACTAATACCCCAGCCGCCTTCATGGACTTGATGAACCGTGTGTTCAGACCCAAACTAGAATACTTTATTATTATATTCATTGATGATGTTCTTGTGTATTTGAGGAGTTATGAGGAGCATGTGCAACACTTTAGCATTATTACTCCAAATCTATTACAACTTTAAAATCAGCATCCTAACGCATCAAATCTAACTATAAGAAAACAAATCCTAACAAAGGTCTAATACTAACATTGACGATACTATTTGAATCAAGTATATCTATACCATATCATGTCAAGTCAAAATCAAAACATAGTAAAAGAATGAAATCACAATTGAGGATAAATCACCAGGTGAAAACATAGGTAATCCAATTCAGTAAGGGAAGGAACTCTAGTGACTTAGAGAAATGCAACTTTTGTGGACTAATCCATCCAATAATCCATCTAGACAAGGAAAGGCCATAGGCACTTATCATCGAAGGGAAAAACTCCACCAACCCTCATTAGGCTGCATATAATCTAAAATGGGGATTTCCAAAATCAGACCAGGTAGGGCAATCATCACTATATCCTTCTATACATCGAATGATCAACGAAGAAAAATGCTAACTTAAGAAGTGATCACATGAATGTCCATCTACCTCTATCTCCTTAGCTTCATGAAAGACAGAAATCACATCATGATAAGAACGAAGCATACTACTCCACACATACAACAAGAGAAAATCATCACAAAAAGATGAATCCAACAAATATAAGAGATAAATCTATGGCATCTCGATACCTATCAAATGAAAGATATTACATATTATTGGGTGGAGATGTGGAGGATGAGTAGAGGGGATGATACCGCTCCCATGACTTTACAGTTATTCCAGGATGCCTTCTTAGACAGATTTTTTTGCTCTTGAGATAAAGAAAGTAAAGATAGAGGAATTCATGAATTTGAGACAAGACTCCATGACTGTTAAGGAGTATTGTCTTTGATTCAATTAGTTATCCAAATATGCTCCTAGTATGATAGCTGAATCTAGGACCATCTTGAGCAAGTTCGTTATCGGCATATTGAGTTACTTTATGAAAAAGTATATATCTGTTATGCTTAATAGAGAGATGGACCTTTCTCGATTGATGATACATACCTAACAGATTGAAGTTGAAAAGGTGAAAAAGAAGGAGAGAGTAAGAGGGAATAAAAGAGCTAGATCAGAGCCGCAGGGATTCAGTCAGTCCAGATTCCATAAAGGGAACCTCCATCAATTTTAGGGACAACCATTTATGCCCGCACCTTTCTCAGTTATTGCTACCAAACCTAAAAGTAGGCAAGAGCAGGGGAACAGGACTATTCCATCCACATCTTAGGAAAGTGTAAGTAATAGACCTTGTCCTCCTTAATGTGCCAAGTGTGGTAGAGATCATTTTGGCGAGTGTTTTGTTGATCAGAGGGGTTTCTTTGGTTGTGGCAAGTTGGCCCACTGACTTAGAGATTTTTCATATACAAGATAGGGGAGTTGAGATGCTCATCCCTAGAGTCAGGCTACCAGTGCCCCCGCTTCCATAGTTCGCCCAGTTCATCCTCAGGGCGCTTCTTCTAGTACTGCTGGTGGTTTGCACCAGAATCGCTTCTATGGTATACCACCTCGCCAGGAGTAGTAGGACTCTCTATATGTTGTCACTGGTATGCTCCATGTATTTCATTTTGATGTGTATGTATTGTGGACCCCGATTCAAGTTTCTCTTATGTGATACCTCTGGTTGCTGTAAATTTTGAGATGGACCCTAAATGGATTCTTGAGCCTATTCTAATTTCTACTCCGGTAGGAGAATATGTTGTTGCTAAGAGAGTGTATAAGAAGTATAATTTCACTGTCCTTCATCAGGTCATATGTGATGATTTGATTGAGATAGATATGGTTGATTTTGACCCCATTCTGGGTATGGATTTGCTTCACTCGTGCTATGCGTCTATAGATTGTCATACCCGAGTGGTCAAGTTTCTTGTTATGTCCTTTGGGTTAACCAATGCTTCATCAGCCTTCATGGACCTTATAAATCGAGTGTTCAAGTAATATCTTATTACGTTTGACATTATATTCATAGACAATATTCTTGTATATTCACAAAGTAAGGATGATCATTTCGACCATCTTAGAATTGTCTTGCAAACTCTTATAGATCATTAATTATTTGCTTAATTTTTCAAGTGTGAATTTTGGCTAAGGTCAGTTGCTTTTCTAGGTCACATTGTTTCGCCGAAGGCATTAGAGTCGATTCCCAAAAGATAGAAGCTATAAATAATTGGCCTAGACCTATCTCCCCATCTAAAATTAGGAGTTTCTTAGGTCTAGCTGGTAACGAGTATCGTTTTGTTGAGGGATTCTCTTTCATTGCATCTCCTATGATCTATTTGACCTAAAAGAAAGTGAAGTTCGTGTGGTTGAAACCTTGCGAGAAGAGTTTTTAGGAGTTAAAGACTCGACTCCCTTCTGCCCCAGTGTTAGCTTTACCCATTGGTACTGATGTTTTTATGGTGTATTATGATGCTTTTAGAGTTGGTTTAGGTTATGTGTTGATGCAGAGGGGTAAAGTGATAGCTTATGCCTCTAGACATTTGAAGCCTCATGAGAAGAATTACCCAACCTATGATTTTGAATTAGCAGCTGTAGTTCTTTCTTTGAAATGCTGGAGACATTATTTGTATGGTCTTCATGTTGATATGTTTACTAATCAAAAAATCCTGCAGCATGTGTTTACTCAGAGGAAGTTGAATCTTAGACAAAGAAGATAGTTAGAGTTGCTAAAAGACTACGATATGAGTGTGTTGTATCACCCGGGCAAGGCCAATGTTGTGGCAGATGCTCTTAGCAGGTTGTTTATGGGTACTGTAGCTCATGTAGAGAATGATAAAAATAGAATTAGCTCGTGATGTGCATCGTCTCTCTAGGTAGGGTGTTAGATTACTTGATTCCGCTAAAATGAGTATGTTAGTTCAGAGTAGTTCCGAGTCCTCTTTGGTCTCAGAGGAAAAAGAGAAGCATGATAGGGATCCTAATTTGGTCAGACTGAAGGAGTCAGTTAAGGACCAAAAGGTAAAGGTTTTCTCCCAAAGGGGAGATGGTGTGTTGAGATTGTAGGGTAGATTGTGTATTCCCAATTTTCATGATGTACGATAGAGAATTATGACAAACAAATATATGAAATCTTAATTAAAGCAAGTAAGATAAAATTCAAAACGAACTTAATACTCACAATTGTTATCAGACAACAACGCCATTATTGATAATGCTCAACTTACACGTCAATTGAAGTGCAAAAAGAGCGTACTCAATATATTTACCCAATTTTGGAGTCGTGGTCAAATCCACGAGGAACAATATAAGTGGAAATCAAGTTAATTCAAAATAATAGATACAAGTTAACTTCAAACCAATAGTACATGAAAATAAAAATTGCGGAGATAGGAGTCTACACTGATGTTTCATTTTGTTTTTTTCTAGTATAAATTTGGGGCTATGAATAACTAGAGTTTTAAAAAGTAGGAACGGATAATGGGATTATGCATTACATAGGGAATTACATCTAGGTTTTACTAATCAACTTAAATTTAGAAAATCAAATATGGGTAAGTTTTGTTATAGATTTTGATGCTAGTGTTTCAACAAAACTCCAAGCTTTCACCGATTGATTCTTTCAAATACCTAATGGATTTGTTTAATATTTGGTAAACAAACCTCAATTTAGGCATCCTTATTTCTAGGATGGTACCCATGGTATTGTTGATTTCACAATAACCCTTATGTTAAATATAGTGGAAATTTAGAAAACTACATACATAATTGTCTCTCATTGCTTTGGTCTCCATATCCCGCTTTTAAGGATGATGTCGATTCCTAAAGTTCACCTAAAACCCTTCTTTTGAAGATGGCCTTAAGATTTCTAGAATTTAGAGCTTTCAGTTATCAAACTAGTTTGGGTATATAGGCTTTCACATAAAAATCCCAACCAAGTTAGAAAATCAATGATAAAACCCATAAGTATGAACTACAAAATAGAGTTTAACAATAACAACCCCCACACACTTTAATCCCTATTCACACATAACCCCAAGAAGGGGCACAGCTATACATAAGATAAATAAGCAATGATAGAGCCATAATCTAGATTGAAATAATTTATTTAAACTTAAGTGAATGATACTTAAAACTTTCCACTCCCACAAATAAACAATAGAAGTGAGTTATTCCTTTTCTTAGAAGGTCTCTAATGTATTCTTTACAAAAAATTTATACAATATTTTCTTCTCCAAAAAATAGAGGCTATGAACTCAAGAGCTAAATATAAAATAAGGGAAGATGGAATATAATACATTATGCTATGGTTTGAGTCTATTTGTCAAAATTGGGATCTGCCATATGCATTTCTAGTTTTGTCCTTGGTCTGCTTTGTTCCGCTAAGCCGCGATCATGCGGATATGGCCGTGACTGCGTCTACATGACCGTAGTTATCTTTTGAAACCTTGGTTGATTGACATTTGCTTAACTTCTGCAATCGCAGTCTCAAGACCACAACCGCACTAAATGAGGGTAGCTCCTGTTCTAAGTCTTCAGCTGGACTTTCTTGCGTCCTTTTTACCATTTTAAGCACCAATCAACATATTTCTATCTTTTCAACTCTATGCGTACAAAGATTGGAAATTAGTGCATTTACTCATAAATATGTCTCATTTATTCATTCAAAATAAGGTAATGTACACGAATGTTAAGTGCAAATGAGTGGTAAAATTACCACTCATCAAGTGGACAACTATGTTTAGGTATATGATTTGGCATGATAGCAACATATAAATATATAATGACCCTTTCAGCTATTTTTCAAATTTCCTCTTATCATCATCGTTAGGTCTTCTCCATAGCTATGTCAAGTCATTTATGACTTGCTAAGACTAATAGTTTATTTACCAAGCATTTCATATAGTTATTAGAACTAATTCCTTATTTAGAAGTCTTTGATGGTTCTAAAAGGCCTCAAGGAAAAAACATCAGTAAGATGATCTCAAACACAAAGTTCAACTGCATTATTAGATCTAAAATATCAATGTGCGACTAGATAGACCATTGGATTGGGTCCCAATGCACCTAAGCTCATTTCAACCTATTGGTTTGAAATTAGGAAAATTGATAGATATAGGTTTGGGTCATACAATTGGGTTAAACAAACTTGGATGGGAAATTTGATTGCATGATGCATCCAAAATATTTAATTTTGTAGGGTTACATAGTTCATTTGCAAAAATCATAGACCAAATGATTTTAAAGGGTCAAAAACAATTTTTTTACTTTGTTTATAGTGGGAAAATATGATCGCACAAGGACATATTACAATCGCAGTCCTAAGCACTGTAAAAGCAATATCTCCATGCCTGAAAGGGCTATAAACAGTCCCCTAAATCATGATATGGCCATTTTCTTTGTAACCTTAAGAACTAAAAACCCTAAATAGGTATGATACTCAAAATAAAGTCTTGTGGGTGACTTGGGAGCTTTATTAACATGTTTTTGTGAGTATGTTCGGATTTAAGGTAAGAATCTTTCGAATCCATGCATTAATCTTTGACCAAAACTCTAAATATCTCAAGGGCTTAATTTATCCCCATATGATTAGTTTTTGCCTATTTCTTGTGGGTTGTAATTCATTGATAGTGTATGAACTTTGGGTTGACCTCAGAAATGTGTTTTTAATAAATGGGACCTATTTTGAGTTTTTGGTGTTATTTTTAGAACTGAAGTATAATGGTGCAATATGGGTATCATTATGCTCATATTGATTAATAAATTATGTTTCTGATGGCTTGGCATATTGAAGAGGCTTCTCGTAAGAGAAAATAAAGGTTTACCAGATTGATGAGAATTCATTTGATTTTAGGTAGGTTAGGTTTATCCATTGTTAAAATGAGATTTGTCATAGTATAATTGAGATATCTTGTTAGATTGGGAGGAGTTTTATGTATTGGTTGATGATTCTTAAAGACTGGTGGTTAGGTTGATCTTTTTGGTTATTTGGACCCATAAAGTGAAATGGCTAGCTTATATTTATATACAATAATGGATTACACTTAATGTCTCATACTTAAAATAAGAATGCTTAGAACTGCTCTAGTTAGATGGGAGTGGCCTTATCACTCTTTCTTAGTGAAAGATTGGCCTTAGATGCTTACTCTAATAAAGTTGCTTTAGATCCAATGGACTTAGAGATAGTATTTGAGTAGGACCCCAACTTTTGACTTAATGATGGATTTCTATAATTTATGAGTTTAATTAAATACCTTAGCCCTTACTAGGGTAGAAATGAACTTAGAATGTATATTGCGGGATTTAGAAGTGGGCCTTGACCCACCTTAAGCCAAGACTGAGGTAGTTTTTGTGAGACCCATAGATGATTTGAAGTTCCCAGAAAATTCCCCTTGAGGCAATATTGAGGAACATTGATAATAAATTTATTGATGATGCAATAATAATCTATTATGTATGCAATTAATGAATCCCATGACCATGTTATTTATTAATCCATGTATGTGGCTATTACTTAGGCGATTGATTAGGCTATTGCTTGGCAATGGATTAGGCCAATGAACACTCTATTGAATATGCCCTTATTTATAACATGGATTAAGCAATAAATTACAATATCTACTATACTATGAATAAGCTATTGATTATACCAAAGATTTGATATTTCTCAAGTTCATGATAAACTTTCTTTAAACTAATGATGATCAAAAGAATAGGTTACTTATGGGCTATTTCTTATGATAATGCTTATGGCTATGCTTATGGTCTAATGGGATAGATTATTGACTTATCACCGATAACATTCATATAACATATATATACACTTATTAATAATGTCATTGATGATGAACGAGTAAATATGGAAAGATGTTCTTTTTGCTTCTCCTTATATATTTATTTACTTTATCCCTAATGAGGCTTGTTCTTTACCTTAACCTTTGTAGTGCTTTCCCTTTAATTTTTCCCTTGCGGGGTTTGCTCTTTAATATTGATATTAATATAGATAATATGATGGTGCCCAATAAGTCTAGAGGATACTATGATAATATGATGATACCTGGTATGGTTGAAGGATATTATGATGAAATGATGATACCTAACAAAGTTAGACGATGATTATGATGATATGTATATACTTCGGAAGGTGAGAGGACAATGATTGATGTTTCTATAATTACATCTATCGGTTCTAGTTCAGCTATCACTTTGTATGGAAAAATATATATTAATTATTCTAATGTGTATAATATTGATATTAGAGATACTGACAATGGTTTTCTAGGTATCAAGGTACAAAGTGGTGTAATTGTTCATTTAATATTAAAAATATGATTAGTCGTGCATATATATTATGAGGTTAATAATGACTTATGGATAATTGAACCTTTGCAATAATGAGGACTAGTGGTACTGGTGACTAGTAATTATAATGACTAAGCTATCATGATGTTTTGCATAAATGAAGACTTATAGCATTGATAAATAGTTGATAGTAATGATATAGTTGATGATGATGGCTTGTAGCCATCTGAGGATTAATGGACTAGTGATGCTAGTTACTAACTGGTGTTTAGTAAATAAATTGGATTGTGAATAATTAATGATTAGTGGTTTTTGGATCAATGGTGATTAGTAACTTTTTGATGGCTATAAATAAGTATTGGCTAGTTTATAAATATGGCTTAGAAATGAATTTTTGCTAGGCGCTAGTTATGGACTAGTTGGTGAAGAATAACTAATTGTTTACCCATGAATAGTGATTATACGGTGACAAGTGTACAAATAACAATTAGAAGGTATATGATGACCAGTGTGTATTTAGATTGGTAAATAAGTGTTGGATAGATAGTAAAAAGCTATTATTGTGTATCGAGGTTATAGTTTTCTAAATAATGGTATTGTTATGGTTATGCATATATTTTCATACGTTGTTTAATTATGAATGTTGGTGATAATTAAGAAACATTTGTGAACTTTTGATTGATGGTAAGCATGGAATAATAATTGAATAATGATGGAGTTAGGAGATATTGTTTATTAGATTCCTTTACATTTTTTTGGTATGGGACGATGTAAGGAGTTCTTTACTTTATGCACCAGTGGGAGTATAGGAGACAACATTGTACTTGTGATTACTTGTGTTAATGTATTATGATACATTATTATTCTAAATTATCCTATTCTTATGAATAATGATATGGGCATCTGTTGGCACCTAATGTTATATTGCTATTATGATATTTAATACTTGTAATGTACAATGATATTGACAGATGTGGATTGCTTATTTTAGACTGCCAATCCATTTTTATTACTTATTATATACAATATTGGGGGTGATGATTCAGGTTTAATTCTTTACCTTAACTTAGTTATGATTATCCTGCATTATATCATCTTTATATCATGACATATATTAAAAGGATGATGTTACCTGCTAAGTAATCATTTTTTACTTATACTACACTTTTATAGCCTATATATCATTCTAAGGGTTATCATTATTGATGTGTGCATTTTGTGGAGCAGCCATGGTTCGGAGACTTAGAGTGAGGTCCTAATATTCAGAGTATTTCCCATCTTTCTCTTCTTTGTATTAGACTAGTCTCTACGTTTTATTTAAAGATAAGTGATGGTAGTGTATTCATTTGAACTTCACTTTGTACGCTAGTATTGTTACTAGCTGTTTTTTGGATACCACCATGTTTTAGGATTATCTTATATAATTTCTTTTTTATTTCATCTATTCTGTAATTCCTTTTTCTATATATTTGGTAGTCCATTACTAGTCGTTCTAGACTACAGATTTGGCTTTCCTACTGGTGGATTATTGTAGGCCCTATGATAAACTAAGAACTTGGGTCATAAAAAATTGTTATCAGAGCCTAGGATTAATCAATGTGTTAGTACAAGAGTTATTGTTTATTAAAGTCTTAAAGATCTATGCGGAGACATTTGTAACCTATCATTGGGAGGCTATATGAACATTTTAGGGAATTTACTTCTTGTCTTCTTTTTGGGTTTTTTAATTTCTATAAACCTCAAACATGCTTTCTAATTACATTCTATCCCTAAGAAATAATGCAATATAGGCGACGTAGTCGATAGATACAGATGACACTTCAGCATGCCTTTCTAGATTTTTAGTGCAGCACTATACTTGATAGTCAGTAATAGATATTAAAGATTTTTAGCATCAGGAAAAAGGATTTAGGGTCAACATAGGCTCAAGTTGATCTTGTGATGACTTCATCCCATTGAAGTTCAAAATTAAGGGTTCGAGTTATGATCGTAGATCCCGGTCAGCCATGGATAGCATTTGAGTCGTCGATAGTTTATAGTCCAAAGTTGGGTTTAATGGTGTTCATTATGGTTCTTGACTAGTTTCTATGTACGTAATGGGGTTCTGGATTAGTCCTAACATAATTTATGCTATATTCTTCTGAGCTAGAATTGGTGCATAGATTTGTTAAAGGACTAGCATTTCCATACCGCTTGGCATTAGAGCATGCGATAACAGTTGGGTTTTTCTTCTCTTAGATTTTTTATAATGATAGGGGCATAGATAGAGCATGTATTGAGACTTTTGTAGGTGGCAACAAAAGATCATGTCATCAGTATAGTGCTATTGGTATTTTGTTTAAGAGCTTGTTTTAAGTATTATGAGATGAGACATTGGTATGTAAGTTAGTTGATCTGACAGAGATCACATATATTCCCTGCTAGCCTAGAGTTCCTAAGGTAGGTTATAATTGCAGGAAGGATGAATATTATAGTAAAGATTGCTCTTAGCATATGTTGGCTAGCCATTTGGGCTTCCTATTGCTCTCCAGGATTAGAGCTTTTGGAGTGTGTTACTACTATAGTGAGACCGATTATTGGCCTAAAGAGTGTCCCCATCATAGGATTTCTAGTTATGCCAGCTCATTCAGATTAGCCTCGTGCTGGTGTGACATCTTTAGTTAGAGATAGGGCATTTGTTGCCTCAGTTGATGACTTTGTTGATCATTCCAAGTTTGGACCCTTTAGGATTTATTTTCCCTATGCCTATCAGGCATATAATTGCATATTTCACTGTGATTGGTGTGCTTTTCATTTTCTCCATTTGTCTTTTATTATGTATTTTAGGATTTCCATGCCTATTGATGATTACACATCTTGATGAGTTGATATTGGTTATTATGTGCTTTGTTATAAAATTCTTGATTATATGGATGGTTCATTGTTTATTTCTTTTAGTAGTGGATTAAGTAGATCTATATTGATATTTCATCTATATGAGTGTAGCTTTTGGGTTCGGTCCTATTTATCTTTGCATATTGGCCTTGTTTTGTCACCCAAGCGGTACATTATATTAATGCTTATTTTGGTACCACCTATTTATTGTATTGATGTTGATATTTTTATAACCATTGCTATCACTATTTCAGGTTATTGATATTATTTGATGTTATTAGTTGATACAATTGATCCTCACTGGGTGGCTGTATATGCTAGTGTTATCTAGTTAGAATTTTATCACCGTGATATTATTATCCGATGGCTTAAGTAGATATATCCTTGTTGGATAATATCTTTTCCATACCACAGTGAGGCTGATGATTTTCCCACTTGGTTAGCTGTGTTAGATTGATTTGAGGATGTATTATGGTAGCAAAGGTAAGTTGACTTTTCGTGGTCCAGTATGACTCTAAAATTGGAAATTTTATTATATTGCTAATTATTGAGTTTGAGATTCTTAAACTTACTTCCTCGGTTGTGAAGGCTTTTATGTTGGCTATCCCTTCTTATTTAGCCCATTTGTGAGATTGACTAGTTTGAGGTTCATTATTTATCCGTGAATATTGCATTGCTCGATAGCGGTTTGATATAGATATTGAGATACCTTAGATTTATATTTTTAATTTTTTGGATTCATCATTTTGTGATGGTTTTCTCTTGTTATAAGTTTGGATTCGTATGGTTCATTATCATCGTGATGTGATTTTTGTGTTCCATGAAGTTAGGGAGATAGCGGAAGGTGGCCTTTTATGTGATCTCTTCTAAAGTTGGCATTTTTATTCTTCGATTATGTGATCCATGTATGGACTAAAATATGATTGCGCTACTTGGGAGCATTTATAAAATCCCCACTTTAGAGTTTATTCTACCTAATAAGGCTTGGTAGAGTGTTTCTCCTCGATGATATATGTCTATGGATATTCCTTGTCGAGATAGAGTATTGGATGGATTAGTCTGACTAAAGTTTCATTTATCAGATTCAACTAGAGTTCTTACTATTATGATTATCTATGTTTTCAACTAGTGATTTATCCTTTATTGTGATTTTGTTCTTCTGTTATGTATTGATTTTCAATTTACATAATATGGTGCAGATAGACATGATTTACACTGTATGGTCAATGTGAGTATTGGACCTTGGTTTTGATTTGTTTGTTCACTTTTGGATTTGATGCTTTGGGATGGCTATTTGGAAGTAATAATAGATTTGGAGTATTAATGCCTTCCTGTCTTCAGGTTTGGTTTGGGTAGTTGAGATCGAGTAGTTTAACCTTAGTAATGAGACTTCATCTAAGAGTTGTGGAGCTGAGTGCAAACTTTATTTTTATATTTATATCAGTTTGGATTTCATTAATAGGCTAGTTTATCCTACTCCGTAGCTACCTATTCGTTCTTCTCGACTTCAGATGGATTATGTTTGTAAAGTTTCAAATGATAGCCCATGAGCTCAGCATTTGTTCTTAAAACAATTACATGGAGATTTCAGTCTTTTTTTTTTATAGTTTTTGATGATAAACTAAGTGGGACCAGTATACTCAAGGTAGATTTAGTATGGTTCCATTCTCGAATAATAAGACATCCCTTAGAGAAATGTTCAGCGATGAGTAGTTAGGCCTTGATCTTTTGGATTTTTGTTTGAATACTATCTAGACTTTTTGTAGTATTATCATAGATTACATCCCTTGATTATCTCTATTTTTTTTCCAGACAGCACCTTATGAGCTTATGCTTATGTTGCCTATACGTACTTTCAGCGAATCAGTTTCAGTCCTTTGAGTTCTCTGTGATGAGATTTTGTGGGCAGTACTCAAGTGATTTTATTCCTAGTTTAGAGTGATAGCTGGTGTAAAATTTTAAAGAAAGGTTATGTCTGAATTTGGAGTCGGTAGTATGAATTATGTCATGGGTTGTCCTTGTCCTTGATGAGCCCTTGTTGATTTGGTCTAGTATAGAGATGGTATTAGTGTGTTGTGGTTCAGAGTTTTGCGAATCAACCTTTTCGGTTAGTAGGAGGCCAATTAGTGGTTAATGTGGAGTTTTGGCTATTTGGAAGTGAAGTGAGGGTGTTGGTTGAAAAAGGCATACCTGTTGAAAAATCCCTTGGAGGCATTATCTCGCTATAGAGGTTATCATGCTCAAAGTATGCAGGCCTAGTACCTTATCTTTTGAGCTTTTGAGATTACTCCTATCCATTGACTTTTGAGGATAAAAGCCATTTAGTAGTGGATATTGCAATGACCCTTTCAGTCATTTTTTATATTTTTACTTATCTTTGTTGTTAGTGTTTCTCCATAGCTACACTAAGTGATTTGTGACTTGTTTGAATTAATAGTTTGGTTATCGGGCAATTGATTTGTTTTTTAGAACTAATTCCCTATTTAGACTTCATTTCTGGTTCCAAATGGAAACCGGCCAAAAACTTCAGTAAGATGATCTGGAATGCAAATTTCAATTGTGCCAGAAGATCTGAAATACTAATATTAGGCAATGTAGACCATTGGTTTGGGTCCCTATACACCCGAGCATATTTTGACTTATTGGTTGGAAAGAGGGAAAATCAAAAGATATGGGTGTAAGGCCCATAATTGGTCTAAACAACCTTGTACAGAAAATTCGTCTTAAAATTATTCATTTGAAATTTTGTATCTAGTAGGGTTACATAGTTCATTTGAGAAAATTAGAGTTCAAATGAGTTTTGAGGGCCAAAAATACTTTTTTGACTATGTCGATACTGGGCAAGTATGATTGCACAAGGAGCTATTATGATCGCGGTTCAAAGGAATGTGATAGTGATACCTCTGAGCCTGAAGGGGCTATAAATAGGCCCCCAAGTCACGATTTGGCCATTTTCTATTCAACATTGAGAGATTAAAACCATAAATGGGTATGATGACAAAAAATTGATTCTTGTAGGTAACTTGGGAGCTTGATTAATATCTTTTACGTGAAAATCTTCGGATTTAAGTTAAAAATCCTTCAAAGCCATGCTTGAATTTCTTGAATTTTAGATCAAAATGCCAAATAGCTTAAGGGCATGATTTTATCCCCAAATAAGCTTAGTTTTGATATATTAGTTTAGGGTTAAGATTCTTTGATGGTGTATGAACTTTGGGTTAACCTCAGAAATGTGTTTTTGGTGAGTGGGACTCACTTGGATTTTTTGGTGTCAATTTTGGAAAAAGAGCAAAATGATGCAATATGGGTAATATTATGCTCGTATTGATGAATAGATTATGTTTTTGATTTCTTGGAATCTTTAAGAGGGTTCTCAGAAGGGGAAGAGAAGGTTTAGCAGATTAGTGGGCATTCTTCACATTTGAGGTAGGTAAGGTTTATCCCTTGTTAGAATGATCTTTGTCATAGTATAATTGTTATATCTTGTTAGAATAGGAGGGGTTTTAGGTGTTGGTTGATGATTTTACAAGACTTATGATTAGTTAGATATTTTAGGCAATTCGGACCCATATATTTAAATGCCTAACTTGTTGTCTTAAAGCTTAATGGATTATACTTAATATCTCATACATAACATGAGAATGCTTAGAACTACTTTAGTTACATGGGACTAACGTTATCACTTATGCTTAGGGAAATATTTTCCTTAGATGGTTACTCTAATGAAGTTGGTTTAATTCTAATGGACTCACTGAAAGTATTTGCGTAAGATCCCTTGTTTGGACTTAATTGTTGCTTTCGATACTTGTATGATTTGAAATAGATACCTTAGCCTAGTTTGTGCTAGAAATGAACTTATACTGTATACTGGGGGAATTAGAAGTGGGCCTTAACTCACGTTAAGCAAAGATTGAAGTAGTCCCCATGAGAGCAATAGATATTTTTGAAATGCCTAGAAAATGCCCCTTGAGGCAATATTGTGGAACATCTATTGTTAATTTATTTATGATGCCATAATGAGATTTTGTGTATTCTATGAAGGAATCCCATGACTATGTTATTCATTAAGCTATAGATATGCATATTACTTGGGTTGTTGATAAGGCTATTAATTGGGCTAAGTAACACCTTGTTTAATGGTCCCTCGACTATAACATGGCTTAAGCCATAAAGTACAATATCGGTTATTCTATGAAGAAGCTATAGATTATGCCATGGATTTGATATTGCTCAAGTTAGTGATAAACTTTCTTTACACTAATGGAGGTCCGATGTTTAGTGGTGGGCCATTGCTCATGATAATGCTTAAGGTTATGCTCATGGTCTAATGGGATAGATTTTGACTTATAACTTATAACATTCATGTTACATATACACACATTTATAGATAATGTGACATTAACAATGAATGAGGAGATATGGAGGTATACTCTTATTGTTTCTTCTTTAATTTTTATTTACTTTAGAGCTCGTAGGGCTTGTTTTTTATTTTATCCTCATTGGTCTTTTCCTTTACTTTAGCCCTCATGTTGTATGCTCTTTATTTTTAATATTAATGGGGATATTATGATGATGCTCGACAATGTCGGAGGATAATTTGATGTTATCATGATACTTTTTACGGATGAAGGATATTATTATTGTAAGATGATACTATATAAGGCTGGAGGATGATTATAATGATACATATCTACATGGCAAGGATGAAGGATAATTATTGATGTGCCTATGAGTACATCTGCCGGTTCAAGTCCGGATAGCCCTATTTTTGGCAACTTATGTTATTTATACTCATGTGTAGTTGGGTATAATGTTTATATTAGATATTCCATAAATAGTTCTCTAGTGATCAAGTTATAAAGTTGTATAGTTGATAATTAAAAGTTAAAAAGATCATTAGTGGTGAATATTAATTAAGAGGTTAATAATAAATTATGAATAGTTGAACTTTAGCAATAATGAGGACTAGTGGTATTGAGGACAGAAAATTATGTTGAATAAGATCTCATGATGTTTTGCATCAATGAATACTTATAGAAGTGATGAGTAGTTGATAGTAATGATTAGTCGATAAGATAAGTAGTTGCAAAATGAGGATTTGTGGATTAGTGATACTAGTTACAAACTTGCATTTAGTCAATATATTGAATAATGAATAATTGTTGATTAGCGGTTATTTGATCATTGGTGATTAGTGTGTTTGTGATAGCTTGAAATAAATATTTGCCAGTTGATAACTGTAACACTCTAACATAGGAAGGAGTCCCACATCGGCAAAAAACTGGAGGGATGCTGGGTATATAAGTAATAAAGCCTTACTCCCTAGTGATACATTTTAAAGTCATTCGTGCCTGGTCCCAAAAGCTAACAATATCATTAGTGGGGTGGGCAGAGATAGGGGTCTCTCAAGCCTTGATGGTTTGGAATGCCCGTTGCGGCCAGGGCCTCGACTTGGGTCGTGATAGAATGGTATCAGAGCCACTCCTATGTAAGCCTTATCGGTGTGGGCCAGAGTTCAAAATGAGTATAAGAGAATCCCGGTAAGGCCGAGCAAACGTCAGTCCTGAGTATAGGCGAATCCCATTTAGTGGGCCAAACCTCAGTGAGGATGCTAAGTTAATAAGGGGGGTGTATGTAACACCCTAACTTACGAAGAAGTCCCACATCAGCAAAACACAGGATGGATGTTGGGTATATATGTAAGAAATCCTTCCTCCCTAGTGACATATTTTAAAGCCGTACAGGCCTGGGCTCAAAGCGGATAATATAACTAGTGGGTTGGGTAGAGACAAGGGTAATTCCAACTCATTTGTACAACGATTGGGGCATGCATTGGCCCCTTATGTTATATTGTTATTCTAATATTTATTACTTGTTATTTAAAATGATATTTGCATATGTGGATGCCTTAAGTTATACTGTAGTTCCTGTTTGATTACTTAATAAATACAGTCATGATGGAGATGATTTAGATTCAATTCAGTACCTTTACTTAGTTATGATTACATTGCATTATACCACCTTTATATCGTGACTTAGCTTAGTCAGTTGTGATGCCTACTGAGTTCCCGTTGTTTTTGGTATTCATACTACACTTGTGCAGCCTACAAATCATAGTACAAGTAATCGCCATTGATATGTGAATTGGGAGGAGCATCCAAGGTTCGGAGAGTTATAGTGAGCTCTTGACGTTTGGAGTGTTACCTATATCTCTCTTATCTATTACATTATTCATTATGTAGTATTTGGAGATAAGTTATATTAGTGTATTCAATTGAACTTCACTTTGTAATCTTGTATTAATAGCAATTCTTGTATTGAAATCACTATGTTTTCAGTTTATATCATGTAATTACTTCTTTATTTAATCTATTCCATAATTCTTTTCAATATATATTTGGTTGTCCGTTACTAGCCGTTCTGGACCATGAGTTTGTCTTGCCTACTGGTGAATTATAGTAGAAGCTTTTATGACCTAAGAAATTGGGGAATGACTAAAAATAAGGTAATGTCCAAAATTACGTATAAATATAGTGCACCTTTGTTTAGGATTTGAAACTTGGTGTATGTTCCGGTGTTGTTGCTTGTAAAGTTGTTGAGGCTAATAATTGTCTTTGTTGTTGTGTCCCGATGGTTAGTGGTAGTATAATAGGGAGCGAGGATTGTCAATAAATAAGATTAATGAAAGAGTAAAAAAGCATATAGAGTTACTATAATAAGATAAGTGCATAAAAATTATGGGTCAAATTAATTCATAGAAGGTATTTAGTTAATCATGCCCTAAGTGTAAACTAATATTTCTCAATAAAAGAAAGTTGATAAGGTTGAAAGCCGAAGTAAGTTAAGTATTCCTCAATTATTAAACTTGTATGCTTGTCATGTTTAGGAAGTGATAGAGTTGTTTCTAGTTAGCCACTTTTATTTTTTCTTTTGATGCCTACCCTTAAACATTATCTATAGTATACTCTTCTGAGCTTTCATCCTAGTGTTTGATAGCCTCATAAGTAGACAAATACCTTTTTGTTTTTAGACTATAGCATTTCATTCAAATATCTCCCAAAAGGTACTTGATCACCTATTAATCACCTTAAGAAAAGTAAAATGAAAAGTGGTGGTGAAATGTGATTCTTGTAAAAGAAAGGGGTTTGAACGACTGTGAGCTTTGATATATAGCATGATATAAATATAGAAAGAAAAAAATACTAAAAGGAAATCCTTGCTGGTCATAAATATGCTAAAGAATAAAATGAGAAGAGAGGGGTATAAATGAAAAAAGAATGAAAAGAATTGGTTGATTGAATTTAAAAGTGCTAGACAGTAAAAAAATAGTAAATTAAAAGTTCCTAGGGAGGATTACTTACTACTTATAAAAAATGTTCCTACTGATCTGTTAGCCTACATTACAACAAAAGGAACACCTATTTAATTCTTGACATGAATTTTCCTGAATTAGTAGAGCAAGTACGCTATTTACTAGCTTATGGTTTACTTTTTGTCACATGTAGAGTTCTTCATGAGTGTGAGTGTTTTATGCATCACATACCCAAGTTTGAAGAACATTTCAAAAGTTAAAGGGAATTTTTGTTTTATTAGTGTTCATGTTTGATTAGTTTGATTGTAGTGTTTAATTTTCTATGTTTTGATTCTTCTGAAATTTTTGTTTATGCTTTATTGAGTTATTTCTTGAGGTTGGGATTTCTTTAGTTCTTGAAAATTTGACATTAAAATAAATGCACTAATATAAGAGAATACTAATATTTGTAGTGGCCTTCTTTATTTGAATGATCTAATCGAGAGTTATACTAAAGAGTCGTAGTCATAGGATAGAGTTTACTCGAGGGCAAGTAAGAGTTTAAGTGTGGGTGTTGATGTGTGTCTATAATCCATGATGTTAAACAGTATTTGAGACCTCACATATTATGCATTCTAATATGATTTTTAGCTTACTTTATGATTAATGCATTTAGGTATCATGTCGGTGTGTAAGATGAAGAATGATGATAGTTGAAAAGATGTGGAGCATGATCAAATGTTATAAGAGCTTTGAAATGTGACGACCCAAAAGTCAAGGGTCATGATGAAACTTTTCGGCAAGCCTTGACAAGTAAGAATATCACCCAAACCTATTAGAAATGGGAAAACAACACCAAAATCTAAGGTAAGGCTTCTAGAATGGAGCCGAACTATACATATGCAATAATCGCAACAAAATGCATTACAAAGATGCCACAGAATTCCCAAAATCTAGTGACACAATGTAAGAACAAACCAAATACATATCAAAGTAAAGATATACAATTGATAATCTGAAAGGAACTTATTATAACTCTGAATATGAACAAAAAACATAAACTAAACAAGAGGAGGTAGCAAATCAACTCTGGAAGCAGTCTGATCGCTACTTCAAAAGTACTCCAAACACCACCCGAATAAGCTACCATCAAGGAAGACATGGCCCCCATAAATACAAGAACATATCTAGGTGTCAAAAGATCAAGCCTAACCATCCGGTCTGATAAAGAGTGAACCTCTAATGTCAAAGGCCTCTCCTAGGCAAAAGATATGCAAAGCTTCCCATGCTGGTTGACTTTTTGCACAAGACATCTGCAACCACATTAGCCTTGCACGGATTCATAATAATTAATAAACTAAAGAAAACCATGCTGCCTTGTACTAATATCTCGCTAGGTGAAGAAATACAAAAGTCTATGATCTTCTGGGAAAATCTCATAATAGACTCCATATAAATAGTGCCTCCACAACTTCAAAGAAAATACAACCACATACAATGCCAAATCATGGGTAGGGTAATTCCTCTCATGGGGCATCAATTGACGAGAAGCATACAATCACGTACTCTCTTTCATCAACAAAAAATCTAACACTAAACTTGAAGCTTCACTAAATATAATAAAGCCAACACCCTTCTTAAGAAACGTCAAGATAAAAGTAGATGTCAACAAATTCTTAAGCTTTTGAAAGCTCACCACACAAGCATTAGACCACTGAAAAAAATTTTCTATTGTGTAAGCTTCGTTAAAGCAGTTATAACAAATGAAAAAATGTTAACAAAGCATTGATTGAAACCTTCCAAACCAACAAAGCTCCCAATCTCAATAGGAGAAGTAGGCCTAGCCAAATCAAAAACCCCTGCAATCTTGCTTGAACGACCATAATACCATTCTTGGTCAGCACATGACCCAAGAAAGAAATAGACTCTAACCAAAACTCACACTAGGAGAACTTAGCATACTACTTATTATCCCACAACCTCTAATGCATAATCTGCAAATGCTCCTCATAGTCACTCACTCATGGAATAAACCAAGATATCATTTATAAATAAAATGACAAAATAATAGAAATACCATTAAGATACCAATTTCATCAACTCCATATATGCGGCCGAGGCATTGGCGAACCCAAAGGACATTTCTAAGAACTCATAATTATTGTATAGAGTTCGAAAGCTATCTTCAGAGTATCTAAATCTCTAATCTTCAGCTGGTGATACCTGACCCTCAAATCAATATTTAAAAACACCAAACCACCCTGTAGCTTATTGAATAAATCATAAATAATAGAAAGAGGAAACTTATGCTTAACTTCAACCTTATTCAACTACCAGTAACCAATATATATACAAATAGAACTATCCTTCTTATTAATAAACAAGATAGGTATACCCCAAGGTCATACACTAGGCTGGATAAATCCTTTATCCAATAACTCCTACAATTGATCCTTCAATTTCTTCAAATATCTAGGAGCCATATTATAAGGATAAAAGGAGATAGGCTTGGCGCCCGACACAACATTAATAGAAAATCAAAGATCACATTCCGAAGGAATACAATACAAATCCATAGGGAAAAAGTACATAAACTCAAGACCAATACAAATAAAATTTGAACGAGAAGGTCAAACAACACTAGTATCATGAATATGCTCAAGATAAGACAAACAACTCTGCTCAACCAAGGGAGAGGCTTGAGAAAAAGATATAACACTCTTGTAATCTATATATACAACACACTTATATTCTATCAATGGCATAACCGATAAAGCTAAAGTCATGGCCCCAATATAATAGTGCAGGACATAGTGATAAGGAGCTAACCAATCCATGCCTAAGATAACATTAAATTCACCATATTTGCAATCATCAGATCAACATAAATCTCATGCCTAAAAAAGGTCATAACACAAGATCGATGCACTCGATCCATCACTAAAAGTCTGCTACACATTAGATTAAAAGATAAGCATGGCCAGAGGCTCACAAGAATAATCAAAACCTAAAACAAAATATGCAAATAAATAAAAAAAAGTAACCCCAGATCAAATAACACAAATACAAATCTAAAACAAACCGGGATAATTATTATGATAACAATGTTAGAAGCCTGTGCCTGTGGTCTAGCGGGTACAACTTAGCACTATCAATGACCACCAACTAACTAAATTTCCCTATAACAACCACTACAGGCACCATTACCTCTTCTTTATGCACCTGTAGCTGTACCTATACCTTTTATTTTAAATATAGAAGTAGGCTTGAAATATGAAGGGGATAGTCCTTGGACAAATAACTAACCCTATAACACAAAGCAACCTCTGTAGACCAACTGAATTGGGGGGGTGGGAGAAAGGGTAATGCTGAGCTTAAATAACCACCCAAATCCACTAGACTAGAAGACCTACTACAAAAACCCTATAAAGCTGCATACATAGGTATGTTATGATACCCCTGAAAACCTCTAGAATTTATGCCTCCAGAAGTGTGATCTTTGAATTCTCCCTAACAATTCACCCTCTTGGTGCCTCCCTGAAATGCTAAAAATAAGACTTAGTTATCTTAGCATGATCCACTATACTTTTAAATGACACCCCTGACAATACCATTTAAGTTAGCAAGTTGAAACTCATCAAACACATCTCTCAGGTGTTTCCTTAAACGATAAATCACAAATCTTTCCCAAAAGGCCTTAATATAATGAACCCAAGCAATCTCTGATAAACCAAGTAGTCTGCAACTAACAAGTAACCTATACAAATTCCAAGTTGCTTCTCTTAATGCGTAGGTAGTGGAAGCAATGCTATGGGACTCAAGCAACTAAACATTATACAACTTCTCATAATAATATATCTAGAACTCATAGGCATTCTCACCCAAAATACTACTAAACCTGGGTGAACCTAAATCACTAAATGTCTCAAACATGTATCGATCATCAAAAGACATGGTTGCATTAGCAATAATAGAAGTCATAGCTAATATGGATGGCTGAGATCCCACTTGAGGGGGTAACATAAATGAAGGCTGAACTCCTGATCTCAAAATTAAATACTTTTATGTTGACATAGAAGGAGGAACAATACTCAGATTTTGTGGAGTACCATAAGAAAATATTGGTACCATTGGAGGATCTACACTTATAATATAAGGAACATCATAGGAAGGCTATGGATATGATGGGGGTACAATACTTGGAGTTAAAGGAACTTCGGTTACACTTAAAGGAGCATCGTCCCAATAGTTTAGCAAATGAATCAACAACCTCTCCTAGACCGGGATGGAAGAACCCTGTTGGACTTGAGTAGGACTCATATCTCTAGCATGCTCAACCTGAGGCTTGGAGGAGAGCCCCTTATTACCACATTTAAAAGGGTAGATCCTTAGGCTCGTCCACTATCTTAGGACCATCTATGACTCATAACTCACTTTGTAGACTAAGCACTCTCTTTATATGATTGCTCTACACCTCTAACCTTACATGACCTAGTCTTTACCATTTATTGAAAAAATAGTAAAATATGATTTGAAACACACGGGATGAAAGAGTTGAAAGAGAAGAAACAAAATAAGAAAGTTTCCTAAAGATATCTTATAGCCTCTCAAAGATAGATACAAATCTCTACTTACTAATATAAGAGACTCAACTAGACATCTACTATTACACAAATAAGACCAATAAACCTAGAAGCTCTGATATTAATTTTTGATGACAAAAAAACTAGAGTTCATGATGACAGTTATTATGGACAACCTTGACAAGTAATTTTATCGCCCAAACTAATAAAAAGGGGAAAACAATACAATAACCTAAGGTAAGTCTTCTAGAATGAAGCCAACCATCACATATCTAACAATAAAAGAAAAAACATAACAAAGATGTCATAAATCACTCAAAGTCTGGTGTCTTAGTATAAGAAACAACTAAATATATTTAAAAGTCAAAATATATAGTTGATAGTCCAAAAGAATTTTAATCAGTCTCCAACTATGAAACAACACATAATTGAACAACAAAAGGTAGTAGATCAACTCTAGAAGCATAAACCGACCACCTCCTCAGAAATACTCAAGACACAACAAAAATCAGCTACCATGCAATGCAATAGTACCTGGATCCAAACTAAAAGGGCACAATAGGGGTTAGTACGATGGACTTGTACAGAGTAGGTTTCATAGGCCAAATGAGAAAAGTAGAAAATAAAGTATATAAAGTACTCATTGCGCATGTCACCTACAATTAGAAAATATCATATATGGTATCCCACACCATCTCCACTAACAATTCTAAAAGACAAATGTATACTAATTATAAGAACAAGAAAGACGCACAAATAGATAAGTATAATATAAAAATAAAAAAATAACATAGAATATTCGTAATGTATAAAATTCAATAATGATGATGTGTTGCTCAAATTTGTCGTACGTCCTCCATGTACATATACCGAATAGTGCTCTTGAGCCAGGACCCATAGGGGGTTTTTCAACCATTATACAATTCAATAAGCAATAACAATCCAATATCTATAACTCCTATCTGGCATATATATAGGAACAAGATTTGTAAGGATGTCACATATTCTATAAGAAAAGACTAGTATTTTTATGGTGGTACTGATGTTTTTTTTATTGATGTGTATGATATAAGGATGTAATGCTCACATCATAACAAAATGAAAATTTCCAAATTCAACCTATATACAAACTATGTGAGCCACCAATTAACTCAATATGTTAGCTATCTATTATCTAATATAGTCCATAAACTTAAAGAGAAAGATATACAACAATTTGATATTTGATACCACACAAATACCAACTTAGACAATTTTTCACCAAAAAGAAGACAAGCAATAACATAAATATCAACCCAATAACTTTATAAAAGACTCCACATGGTCACATATAGCAAAAGTTGCCTCAAAACCACCAAATAACAACACAAGCACTCAAACAGGCACAAAATAATAATAAATCAATTTCCATTATTCGTTCCCACACCCACAATATTTTTTATGTAATATTAACTATCCAAACCAGTATAAACGAAGTTAAGCCATAACATACCTCAAGTGAATAAAACTAAATACAAAAGCCTTCAACACAGAGACTTCCCCTAATTATAGGACTCAAAATCAACTAAAATACATAAACATAGAATCTACTAATCAAAAGAAAGATAACAATGTCCATATTGTCCATTTTTTAGTAGAGTTCAAAACGGACCCCCAAATGGGTTATTAAAAATGGAGGGTAAAACTAGAATTGTAATACAAAAATATGTTACCGATGATTAAAAAAAGAAAAACATAAAATCCAAAATGGGTTAAATTTGGGCTTTAAATCGAAGAATTACTAATGTAGGTCTTCTGAGGAAAAATCCCTAAATTGTACTTTTTAAACTGAATTTTAACAAGTTCTAAATGCCAAGCATCAAAGAAAAATAATTAAAATAGGGATCTAGAGCTTACCCAAACTTGAAAATGGTAGAAATCAACACAAAACTATAAAACTCGATGGTCCAAGAATCAAAAAATATGAAAATAGTGAAAGAAGGGTATATGTATTTACGTTGGTCACTTAAGCTGGCACTAGGTCGCTTAAGCAGACATCACTTAAGCATTATCTGCCAGGGATGCACATGTCGTTAAAGAACACTAAGTTTTATATAAGAAATAGTCTCTTAAGTTAACCCAAGGTCTCTTAAGTGACACTCGTTAGTAAAGCCAGGTCCCTTAAGCAGTCGACTAGTTAGTTAAACAGTTGCACGAATTGAGTACTACATCCACTAGAGACATGGAGAATTCCAAGTCTCTTTGAACACCTTGGGATTCATCTATAGTCTAGAGAATGTAAATGAACTATTCTACCCCATTGAACTGGATTCCCTAGACTTAACAGTGATATCTAATTTTAAGAAAAATATTATTTTCACAAAATTAACACTAAAAACCTAATTTTCTAACCTTCCAAATCGAGGTTCGACATGAGATAAAAATGTTGTAAAACCACACCAACCATGTTACCAACCTAAAATTGATGTCTAGATTTGTTGGCGCAGTCAGTTTTGCCATCTAATGCACCTAAAAAGAAATGTTGATTTATGTGAACTACTAGGAATTTTTAAGTTCTAAAAAACATAAACATGCAAAAACCATACCAAAATGAATTAGGAACTATGACAATCATCCCTAAACCTTATTAATAACATAATGCAATCATGGAGAAGGGTAAAATTGCCAAATCACACAAAATGAATAATTAACAAAAATCACCAAATATCAAGTCATTATATCTCATAAGTTTGATTATGTCAGGATGGGAATAATGTAAGATAAGGTGTTGAGCCAAGAATCCAAGGAATCCTCACTTGATCCAAATAGTGTTTTCAAGATTAGTGTTTGAGTTTATGTGCCAAGAGTGGATGATTGGATTAGATTAATTTTGAAGGAGGATCATTGTTCTTGGTATTCCATCCATCCGAGAGTGACTAAAATGCCTTCTGATTTGAGATAGCACTAATGGTGGGTTGGTATGAGAAGGATATAGCAGATTTTATTGCTTATTGCCTATGTTGTTGTAACACCCTAGATTTTGGCCTCTAAAATTTTTTTGACTTTTGTGCTAAATGCCCAAGTAACTACTAATATAATGTGTCATGAAGAATAATTATGGGTCAAGGGTATCATGTCATAGGAAAACCAATAAGGAAGGCCTAAGTTTCTTTTGATATCATTATTGGACCCTTAAAAGTCATTAGTTGAGGTCACAAGTCATAGGGTGTGACTCCTAACCAATCCACTAAAGGGGTTTTAAGAGTCTACTCAGACTATGAGACAAACATAGCTATTCCTCACGAGATGAGACATGACTAATAACGACTATGCAGCATTTTTTGTACTTTAAACTAAGGGCACTTTGATCATTTACCTCTTTCCTGAATAAAAACTCACATCCATAAAAGATTATTGGGACCCCATTATCATCCCAAAAATGCATCTAATCAGCTCTCGCCTCTCTTAAATATCAAATTAAGAACTATTAGGGTTTTCTAGGGACTAGTCATCTAGGGCTAAATAGTTGACTTCTTCTTTAAAATTCTTGGTGTCTTTGGCATGTATCTTTTCCCAAAAGTTTGTTTTATTAAAATTATATGTTTAATATTATTATCCATATGATTTAATTTTTTATTTGAATATTGGGTTGAGGGCTTTTGGGAATTATTGATTGAATGACTTTTCTCATGTTGTTTTTTCAACTATTTACATTTTGAATTGATGGCTTATTAACTAATTAGATTAATGGGCATGGTAAATTTGAATAGGGGGTCATGGATTCTCCTAAATAAATTGATTCTAATATTTTAATTGGTAATTACCTCCACCCACCATATGAAATTAGCTTTCAAATAAGGATATATGCATTTGAATCAAAATTTGAATTATTGCATTGCATAAAAGTCTAACGGAATACAAAAGGCTTTGAAAGGCCTTTCTATCCATGAATTTATATTTAATTGGACTATGGAGGTCATGGATTCCCTCAAGTTTGTTACTAATTTAACCATAAGGCTCATAGATTCCCATGAGTTGATGGTTAATAGAAATGACATAATGATATTAGCTTGAAAGTATAATTGCTATGCTGATACCAATAGGATTTTCCTAATGGATGGTCCTTGATTTTATGAATGAGAATGTGTAAATGTTTTAATTTGGCTTAAATCATATTGTGTAGCTGTCTATGAAGCTAGAGGTCCCGAGGGACTAATATTAGAAACCTGCATTTGCCAATATACGGGGTGGTCTTAATAGTCGGGTTCTTATGTCACACTCTATATATATTTATCATAGTTTAGTGGAGGGTCATAGATTTTTGTGCATTTCCTAATACCTCTGGTTCATGCGGCTAAAATGCAGTAAGGCTCTTTTGGTGGGGGGAGCCAGACCAATATAGCCTGTGGGTGCCTTTTTGATGACTGAAACAACATAGTCCAGGTTAATATTTGGGCTCTCATCCTAAATCTTGTCTGCTATCTTGGCATATTATATATATATATATATGTGATTGTGTCCATACAGTTTTGGAGTTGTTTTTGACTGATTGATCATGAAATTATGCTATCCCTTCCCTAAGTTAAATGTTAGCGCTCACCCCGCTAACCATCCCCGGATATTATATTCCTACGCGATGAAGGGTCTGAAGACACTTTTGTTTTCCTGCATAGTGAAAGGTGATTTCTTTATTGTTTGTGAATCAACTTTGAATTGTTGGGCTTCAATTTTTCAAAAGGTCCATATTTCATAGTCATGTCTTTACTTGTATCTTAGACTATTTCTGTGGATTATTTATTTGATTTATGGTTGGGGTCATGTCCTGATATACGTTGAAGTTTTATTTCTTAAAGGCTTTTGTGCACAAAGTATGGGTGGATTGTGTTTTGGATTCTTACAACCTCCTTGTTATTAATTTCCCTATATTTTTATATGTTGAAACTCATCTATATCTTTTTATATGTTTGAAAAGCATGTCATTTTTGTTATGTGTTCAGAACTTATTAGCTGCTATTTATATTATCTTTTTGTTTTCTAAGATAATGGGGGCGGTCTTCGGTCCTTGTCGGACTTGAAATACCCATCATGACTAGACCCTAGATTGGGTCATGACAAGCTTGGTATCAGAGCCTAGGTTTATAGTGATGGGGTGTGCGTAAAGCTGTGTTTAGACAATTCTCTTATATATATGGGTAGCGCACCACACATATAAGGGAGAGGCCATGACGAATTTAGGAATCTTTCCCTTTCTCGTGATCTCTTTATAGAGCTATAGAATCTGTGGTCTTGAAAAACTCCTCTAATCTCCATTTTCTTATATTTTAGATCATGTCTCCTCAAAGATCTAATGATCATTGAAACTTCTTTGTCTCACTTAAGGACAATGTGGATGGAACTCTTTCTATTTATGTAGTTCATACCAAGTCTAGGGTCCTGTTCCTTATTGTACTACCCCTCTTAGAGTTCTATTGGTTCCTACCAAGTCCTCCCCGGGCTTCTAAGTTTAATTATGTTCATGATCTACTACCCAAGGAGTCATTTCTAATGTCAATTTTCATCGATTTATTGATTTGTTCACTTAGGTTGTTACTTTTTAGTCTTGTTAACTTGACCGTATTGGTTCTGTTACTCCATATTATGAGTCTAATAGAGTTTTATTATTTGTGAGGTTAATTCCCCAGACCTTTATAGGATTCTCAAGGGTTTGTAGATAAAATGGATAAGATATTCAGATTGATAAAAGCTTCTAATTTTAAGGGTGTAATGGTTATCGCATTCTAGCAGAAAGATGTAGCTTATCAATGGTAGAAAAAGTGGGAGTAGTTGAAGGGTTATGATGTTGATCGTTCTTCTAGCGATGAGCTTTTGATTCCTATCTTGATCGGTTATTTTCTTGAGAGTTAAGAAAGGCTAAAGATAAAGGGGTTTGTTTACTTAAATCAGGGAAGGGTGAATGTAAAAGAGTATGCTTTAAAATTCTACTTGCTATCTTATTAATCCTTAGAGATTGTATATAGTATGAGGGAAAGAATGAGAATGTTTGCTTTGGGTTTGTCTCAAGACACGGTACTAGAGTGTAAGGCGGTGATATTGAATAATAACATGGATATCTCTAGACTTATGTTATATATGTAGCATGTTGAAGATGAAAAGAAGAGGAAGGTAGAAATAGGAAAAAGGAAAAATAAGAAGTTCAGATATTCAGAGCAGGGTGGACGTCAGGTAAATAGATATAAAGATAGCAGACAGTGGAGCAAGAGGAAGACATGGGGAAACTTTGGTTAATCTTCTACAACTAGTGCGTCTTATCCTAAACCATCTAGTGACCTTCACTTTTAGACTATAAGTGGGTTTATAGCACAAGGTACCCAATCTTAGGCTAGTAGAGCCTAGTTAGCTCCATTTTATCCTTCTTACAGATTTTGTTGGCAGATATTCCATGGTCAATATGATGAGGGGAGGAATAGGTGCTCGGATTATCATTATTCAGGGCATTTTCAGAGACATTGTCCAATTATTGTTGCTTTTGGAGCTAATAACGTTATTGTTTCCACTTCTTCAGCTCATGTCCTAAAGGGTTCTACTTCTGGTACTGGTATTGGCAAAAATTTCCTCTATGCTCTTGCCTCCCAGTAGGAATTGAGGCATCTCTTGATGTTATTAGTGGTACGTTACAACTTTACTTTTGTGATATGTATTCTTTATTTGATATGAAGTCTACACTTTTTTATATGACCTCTTATGTGGATATTCATTTTGGTTTTGGTCCCGAGAGCATTTTTGAGATCTTTTTATGTTTACCATGATAGATTACTCCATTAGGTCTAAAAAGGTCTATAAGGTCTGTGTGGTGAATATTTGTTGTATGGAAACATTGGTGGACTTGGTAAAGTTTGATATGCTTAATTTGTATATGATCTTGGGGGTGGATTGACTCCATTTATGGTACACTTCTTTAGATTGTAAAACATGTTAGGTCAGATTCCCATTCCCTAATAAACCAATAGTAAAATAGGAGGCAAGTCCCTTAGTGCCTAAGGAAACGTTCATTTCTTATCTTACATCTTGGAAGTTGATTTCCAAAGGTTTTTTAAATCATTTGGTTTGGGTTAAGGATTCTAGTTTTGAGGCTCATTGCAATCCATCCCTACGGTTAATAAGATCCCTAAAGTATTTCCCAATGATCTTCTTGGTAATCCTCGTGATATGGAAATAAACTTTGGGATTGATATTCTACTAGATACCCATCCGATCTTTATCTTCCTTACAAAATATCTCCAACTGAGATTCAAATAACTTAAGGAGTAGTTAAAGGATCTTCTTGATAAGGTTATCATCTATACTAATTTGTTTTCATGGAGTTCTACTATGACTTTTGTGCATAAGAAGAATGGGTCTCCTCGGATATGCATCGACTATCAGAAGTTGAATAAGGTGATGGAGAAGAATAAGTATCCTCTTCCTAGGATTCATTATCTCTTTGACCAGCTCGAGGGTGCTTGATACTTCTCTATGATTGATCTTCGCTCAGGCTATCATCAGTTGAAGAATATAAAGGTGGATATATCTAAGACTTCTTTTCAAACTCGATATAGTAAGTATAAGTTTTTGGTCATATCTTTTGGATCGATTAATTCTCCAGCTATGCTTATACGCGTTATGAACTGGGTATTCAGACTATTCTTAGACTTTATTGTTATTATGTTCATGAATGAATTTTTTTTGTATTCAACGAGTGAGTAGGACCATTCGAGTAGTATTGTAGACTCTTGAGGGGCAACAATTGTATGCAAAGTTTTAAAGTCTGAATTCGATTTAATGTTGTGATCTTTCTTGGTCACATTGTTTCTAGCAAAGGGGTCATGGTGGATCCACAAAAAGTTGAGGCTTTTAGTAAGTGTCCTAGAACCACAGCTCCAATTGGCATTTAAAGTTTCTTGGTTTTAGCTGGGTACTATAGGAGGTTTATGAAAAACTTCTATTCTATTGCCACTCCGTTGACTAAGTTGACTCAGAAAAATGTAAAGTTTCTATGGTCTGATGCTTATCAGGGTAGTTTAAGAACTTTAAATATAGGTTGAATTCTGCTCCAATTTGTATCCTGCCCAAGGGTACATATTATTTTGTGGTTTATTACGATGCATCCCTTGCGGGACTAAGTTGTGCGTTGATACAACATGGTTAGGTTGTGGTGTATTCTTCTAGAAAACTTAAGGTCCATGAAAGGAATTATCAGACTTATGATCTAGAGTTGGCAGCTGTGGTGTTGTGTTAAAGATTTGGTATCATTATTTTTATAGGGTGCATGTTGACATTTATTTATATCATAAGAGACGACACTATGTGCTCACTCAAAAGGAGTTGAATCTCTGGAAAAAGAGATGGCTTGAGTTTCTCAATCACTATGATTAGAGTATTCATTATCACCTAAGTAAAGGTATTCTGGTTGTTGATACTCGTAATGGGTTATCCATGGGGAGCTTATCTTATGTGGATGAGGAGAAAAGAGGGTTTTTAAAGGACATTCACAAGTTATCTAACCTGGGTGTTTATATTTTAGACTTTGAAGATTGTAGGATGATTGTTCAATAGGTGCCTAAATCATCTTTTGGTGCGTACGTAAAGAAGAAACAAATCATAGATCCTAATCTAATAAAGATTAAGGCCGATATAGGTTAGCAATAGGTTATGGATTTTGAGATTTATGGTTATGGTATCTTGACATATAAAGGAAGATTATGTGTTTTTGATGTTGATTGGTTGTGATAAAGAGTTTTAGCTTAGGCTCAAGAGTCGAGGGATATAGTTCATCCTAGTTTGACAAACATGTAAGATTTCTTGAATGAGATTTATTGGTAGAACAACATGAAGAGAGTTATGACAAATTTTTTGCCTAAGTGCGTGATCTATCAACATGTTATGGTTTAGAATTTGTGGCCCAGTAGTATATCTCAAGAGATTTAGTTCCCATGTGTAAATAAAAGATGATAAACGTGGATTTTGTTATAGGCCTTTCACGGTATCACAGACTATTTGATTAAGTTTAGGTTAACGTAGATAGGATAACTAGGTCTTCTTACTTTTTGCCTCTTAGGACTACTAACTCCGCAGAGGATTATATTAAGTTGTTTATTCAGGAGATCATAAAATTGCATTGTCTCTAGTTACCATTATTTTGGATTGTGGTACGAAGTTCTCTTATCACTTTTTGCAATAACTTTAGAAAGGTTTGGACACACGTGTGAACCTTAGCACCGCATTCCACCTAGAGATGGATGGACAAGTAGAGAGAAATATTCATACTTTGAAAGATATGCTAAGGGCTCGTGTGATTGCTTTACAGGTAGTTGGATCGATCTTTTTTCTCTCATCGACTAAGCTTACAATAATAGATAACACTATAGTATTAGGATAGCTCCTTTTGAGTATCTATATAGTAGGAGTTGTAGTTCTCCTATTGGGTTGTTTAAGGTCAGTAAGACTAGATAGTTCGATTTGGACTTTGCTCATCAAGCCATGGAAAAGGCAAAGGTGATCAGGGATAGGGTTAAGATTGGCTAGAGTTGCTAAAAGTGCTACGCAGATGTGAGGAAAAGAGATTTAGAGTTTGAGATTGGCGATTGGGTTTTCTTGAAAGTATCTCCCATGGAGGGAATAATGAGGTTTAGGAAGAAGGGAAACTTAGTCCATATAATATTGGTCCATACTTGATTTTAGAAGAGTGGGCAATATTGCTTATGAATTATAGTTGCCTTCGATCTGTGCTCTATTCATCTAGTTTTCTATGTATCAATGCTAAAGAAGTATGTGGTAGATCCTTCTGTGGTTTTGCCTATTAAGAGCATTGGTATTTTGGATACCTTGTCTTGTGAGAAGGTTCAAGTTGAGATTTTGGATAGGCATTTATGTTGTTTGAGCATTAAGGATGTGGCTTCAGTGAAAGTCATTTGAAGGAACCAAAAGGTATAAGAAACTACTTGGGAGGATGAAGAGGAAAAGTGGTCCAAGTATCCCTTCTTATTCCTCGAGTTTGATAATCATTCTTGAGGTATGCATTTTCCTATTCCCATTTATTTTTTGATTTTAGTTCATGATTTTGTGGTTGGATTTTGTCTTATTATTGTGCTAATTGATGCCTTGATTCATCGCTTAGGGATGAGTCACCTAATGAGTCATACTTCTTAAATCTTTAACATACAATTGAGGAATGCCCAACATTTTTTTGATGTCAAGATTGGACCTTTATATGTTGTAAGGTGTGGTCATGAATTGTAACATCTGACTAATGACCAAAACAGTGAAGGGTGTCTAAGAGTCTACCTAGACTATGAGTCCACACTAAGACTTGTATCCAGTGATCACAAGTCTTGACATGACCTGTAATGATTGGGCGTCATTTTCCTATACTTTTAAGTAAGGGCACTTTGGTCATTTCCCTTTTTCCTTAATTAAAACTCTCATCCCTAAAACACCATTGGGACCCTATTATGATCCCAACACACATTAAATACACCTCTCACCTCTCTCAAATGTCTAACCAAGAATAATTAGGGTCTTCCTAGGGACTTGTAATTTTAGGCTCAAAGGGTGATTTATTCTTTAAAATTATTGGGGTCTCAGGCATGTATCTGTTCCCTAAATATTGGATTGTTAAAAGCATGTATTTAATATTATTAACCATATCATTTGAAATTGGGTGGAGGGGTTTTGGTAATTGATTGGATGGCTTTTCCCATGGGTTTTTTGAATTATTTACATTTTAAGTTTATGGCTTGTGAACTAATTGTGCGTATGTTCATGGTAAATGGAAATAGGGTGCCATGGATTCACCCAAATAAAATGATTTTTTTATTTCAATTGTTAATAACCTTAATCTGCCTTATAAAATTGGCTTCAAAATAATGATATATGTATATTGAAACCAAATTTTAATAATTACATTACATAAAAGGGTAACAGAATACAATTGGCTTTGAAAGTCCTTTATGGCCATGAATTGATTTTAAATTGGAAAATCAGTTCATGGATTCCCCCAAATTTGTGAATAATTTGACCATGGGGGTTGTGGATTTCCCTAAGCTAATGGTCAATGGAAAGGGCATAATGATATTAGGTTGAAGCATAACTGGTATGATGATACCAATAATATCTGCCTAATGTATTGTCCTTGGTTTTATGAATGAGAATGTGTAAATGTTTTAATTATGCTTAAAAGGGGTTGTGTAGCTGGCCGTGAAGGTTGAGGTCCTGAGGAAATGATACTAGAAACCCACATTTGCCAGCGGGGGGATTGGTCTTAATGTTTGTATACTTGTGTCACACCTTATATATATTTTTCATAGATTGTCAAAGGGTCGTGGATTCCCCATTCTTCTGTGATACATCTAGCTTATGCGGCTAAGATGCATTAGCGCCCTTTCGGAGAGAAAGGGGGAGCTGGACACATATATCCTGTGGGTGTCTTTTTGATAGTTGAATCTACACAGTCCAGGTTAATGTTTTTACTCTCATCTAAACCTTGTTCCCTATCCAATTATATTATATATCTGTGAGTATATAATTGTGTGCATATAGTTTTGGAGTTGTTTTTGACCTAATGAACAAGGAATTATTTTTTCTCTTCACTGAGTTACATGTTAGTGCTCACCCCGCCAACCTTCCCCAGATGTTGTATCACCATGAGATGCAGTGTACAAAGACACCTCTGTTTTTATTTCTAGTGGTATGTGATTTCTAGATTATCTATGAGTAAGCTTTGAAGTAGTGAGCTTTCATTCTCTGGAAGGACCTTATTTTTTAGTTTTGTATTTACTCATACTTAGACTATTTCTGCGGGTTCTTTTTTTGGCTATTATTGGGGGAATTTCCCAACATAGGTTGAAGTTTGGTTTATTACATGATTTTATGGACAAAGTGTGGGAGGATTGTATTGTGGATTCTGAAATACCTCTTGTTATTGATTTCTCTATCTTCTTATATGTTCAAAACTCATCTATATCCTATAATATGTTTAAAACTCATCACTATCTTTTTATATGTTAAGAACTCATCTGCTGCTAGTTATATTATTTTTTGATTAGCTAGGCTAATGAGGGTGGTCTCCAGTCCTTGGTGATCTTGAAATACCCATCACTACTAGGCTTTAGTTCGTGTTATGAAAATTGCCAGTAGGTGAAGCCTGAGTATTTAAGGCCTGGTGGTTTGCTTTAGCGGTTTTCAATTCTTGAGTGGAAATAGGAACAGATCACTATGGACTTTATGACTTGATTGACCTAGACTTCTCATGGTTTTGATAATGTTTGGGTCATAATGGATTAACTAACATAATTTTCTCATTTTATTTTGGTTCAGGTCTCACTCAATGTTTAGAGGTTGGCCCTTATCTATATTTGTAAGATAGTTTGTCTTCATGGTGTGACAATATCTATCATCTCAGAGAAAGGTTCAGTGTTTACATATCAATTTTGGTAGACTTTTTAGGAGGATTTGGGCACTATGGTTGACCTTATAATAGCTTTTCACCCCCCAGACTTATGATCTATCAGAGCGGAGATTCTAGTTATAGGGAATATTCTCTGTTCTTATGCCATGGACTTTGAAGATAAACATGAGCATCACCTTGAATTGGAGAAGTTTGTTTTTATAAAATCTACCATTCAAGTATTGAGATGGATCCCTTTGATCATTTATATGGTTAGCATTGTTTCTATCTAGTGGGATGGTTTGATATTTCTTTGGTTAAACCTAGAGGTATGAACTTGATTTGTGAGTCTTTGGATAGAGTTTAGGTCAATCAGGAGAGACTTTAAGAATCTCAAGGTAGGCAGAAGTGCTATACAAATCACAAACTTTATGCCTTGAGATTTAGTATTGGCGATCGAGTCTTTCTTTATATGTCGCATATGAAGGGCCTGATGTGGTTTGAAAAAAAAGGAAAAATTAGCCCCAGGTATATTAGACCATTAGAAATTCTTCGTCCTAGTCGGGATATGGTTTATTAGTTAGCGTTGCCCCAAGAATTATCAGTTGTTCATATAGTTTTTCAAGTTTCTATAGGCATTACATTTGCAAGAGTCTCACGTCATTGATTGGGATTCAACATAGTTATATAAAGGGATATTTTTACTGAGGAGCCCATCTCCATTCTACCCAGGGAGGTAAGGTAGTTGTATTCTAGATATATCCCAGTGATTAAAGTTTAATGGAGATATAGATTGATAGAGGAGGCTACTTGAAAGGTTGAGTCCAGTATGCATCGTAGTTATCCCGAGATTTTTGCTAATTCTGGCATTTCCCTTGAATTTAGTTTGAGGACAAACTAGGCTTTTAGTGGTGGATCATATAATGACTTGATATATGTAAATTATTCATTTCTATGTTATTTGATAATTTTACCTATCCATGTGGGTTCATTGTCATATTTATGGGGTGCAACGATGGTTGGTATGGTTCCTAATACGTTTTGTACGAATTTGTGGTTTTTTGTAGCTAAATATACCTTATAGTTTAATTCGGTCAACATTTTTTATTTTATGCATCAGATAGCTAAACAAACTATGCCAACAAATTTAGATTGTTGATTTTAGGCTGGCAACATAGTTGGTATGGTTTTATGACTTTTATATCTCATTTTGATCCTCCATTCAGAAAGTTATGTATTAGGTTTTAGCGGACAATTTGGTAAATATGATGTTCATTTAAAAAATCTTACAATGCCAATGAGTCTGGAACATTGAATTTAGTAGAGTAGCATAGTTCTTTTGCGTTCTTAGGATTTTGGATGAATCTTGAGGGATTCACAAATACATTGAATTTTCTATATTTCAAGATAATGCACCACTCTGCTGGTGCATTGCCTAAACAGCTATCTGGTTGCATACGCAACCTCTCTTCAATTGTTAGTGTCGATTTAGTGACACTTGGTCTTCTTAAGTGACATGCACAACCTAGGCCGGTGTAACTTAAGTGGCACATTGCCACTTAAGCTACCTAGTGATTTCTTAAGCTAGTGTCGGTGTAATGACTTAATTTTTTGGTGATTTTTGTGAATTATTTATATATGTGTGATTTGACCATTTTATTCCTCCACTTAGTTACCTTGTGATATTTCTTTGGTGTGGGGATGATTATCACGATTCCTAATGCATTTTAATGAGATTTATGTAAGTATGTGATTTTTGGTGGTTATAAAGTGTTATTAGTTGATTTTCTTCAACATTTATTGATCTGTACATTGGATGAAAAATAAACTATGCCAGCAGATCAAAAACATTGATATTAGGTTTGTAACATGGTTTATGTGGTTTTACGACATTATTATCACATTTCGACCCTCGATTTGAAAAGTTGCGAAATTGGGTTTCAGGGGACAACTTTCTGAAAATGACATTTTTTAAAAACTTGATATCGTTATTTAGTTTGGAGTGTCGAATTTAGTTTAGTAGCATATTTCATTTGCATTGTGGAGATTCTAAATAAATCTCGAGGGGTTCATAGAGACTTGGAATTCTCCATGTCTCCAGTTGGTTAACCACTAAGCTGGTGATCAACATAAGCAACATTTTGGTTTCTTATACGACTTGTCTTGATAGCCAAAGTGTCGTGTAAGATAAACCATGATCACTTAAGTGACTACTTGGTCGCTTACATGACAAGGCACACATAGCTAAAGCGACTCTTGGCCGCTTAAGAGATCATCGCTTAAGCAACTCGAGGATCGCTTAAGAGATACCCGGGTTGATGATATCCCCTATTTTTGTAAATTTTCACAATTTTTGAGACATAGAGTGTAATGATGCTTTAGGTTATTCTCCATATTATCAGTTATTATTGTTATTATAGCTTTTCTCTAGTGTCCTAAGTCATTTATGACTTTCTAGAACAGACAGTCTAACTACCGTGTAGTTTATTAGGTTTTTATAGAAAATTTCCTATTTTGAAGTCTTTTCTAGTTCCAAATGGTCACCAAGAAGAAACATCACTCAACTGACCTTGAATGTAGATTCTGACTATTCCATCAGCTCCGAAATGTCAATTTGAAGCTAAATAGACCTTTGGTTCGTGTCCTGAGGAACCCAGACACATTTTGACCAATTGGTTAGAAAGTTAAGATTTTGGAACTTTGGTATGGGACCCACATTATGTCGAAAGGACCTCACATAGAAATATTAATCGTGCCATTAAGTTTGGAATATCGAATTTTGTATTGTTACATAATTCCTTTGCATATACTAGATTCCAAATAAATCCCAAGGGCTTGGTGGAGACTTGGTGCATCACGATAGTGATTCTTTGGGGTCATGATTGCAACTTCCTTGAGCAAGGAAGCAGAGTCATGATTGCTAGTCTAAGTATAGCTATCACAATTCACTTGAACAACCCTAATATATTGCAATCACGAACATCAAGTTGCGATAGTGAAACCTAACCACATGGTATGGATATAAATAGACCCTCCTTGCATGACTTTAACCATTCTTTATTTATTCCAAGCGAGATAAAATCCTAATTAGAGAGATAGCTTAAAATTAGAGATTATAGGTAATTAGGAAGCTTGTCTAACACTCGTTTATGCTATTATTTTCAATTTGAGGTAAGATTTTACCCTTTTCATGGTAGAAATTTCAATTTCTTGTTAAAAAATCCCAAATCATTGGGGGCTTGATTTGAGCCACAAATTAGCTCGGATTTCACCCATATTTAGGGTAATAGAGCCTTCTGAAGGCATAGAAGCTCACTACTTTAGTCCAAATGTTGATCCCAAGTCAATTATTATTTAGGAGGAGTAGAATGGTCGATTCATGTATAGAGTGGGAATACAGTTGTTAGTAGACAAGGTTAGACAGTGACTGCCAGCATGATTACAAGGTAAGGATAAAATAATGCCATTTAAAAGACCAAGTAAAACCATCTTTATGCACATAACCATGCGTACATACATATTTATTTATAACCATTTTCCATTTATCATTCCAAGCCATTTAATCCATGCATAATTTCTTTACCAAGTTTTTAAAACATGCAAGAGTTCCATTATAGGCAATCAATGCAATGCACATATCTTTATAAATATTTTTTCAAACACATTGGGGGCATAATATGACAAAAACTAATTTCAACTGCCATTAAACCATTCCCTATGAAATCCAATTATCCAAAACCACCATTAATGCACATAAAATAATAAATAAAACCATGGGAAACCATAACCAACCATTTAACCAAAAAAAACCCACTTCCTTTTTAAAAACTAAAATCATACAATAAATGAAATCATGAAACATTTAGGAAAACCATGAATTTAGTTATAATTAACAATGACGAAATAGAACATATATTAAACCAAGGTGATGATGAAAATAAGTCACCAAGACAAGCCCCTAATTGATCCTTTATTTGAAACCCTAGTTTCTCTTACCCAAAAGCTCTTGAGAGAATAATAGAGTATTTTAAAAGATTTTATATATATTAATGAATGGAATAATATGGTAAATAACCTCCCAAATTGGTTTGAAATGGGACCCTATTAGGATAAGTGGGGAAATGTCTAGAATAACCCCACTTAAGTTGCACCAAAATCCTGTCAAGGGATACAACTAACCCATATGAGTTGTACCGTTTGATAAGTTTGGTATTATCCATACATATCCTGGACTCAACCCTTAGGTCAAACACTATCAAACATATGACTTATCAAACCAAGTGATATTAACAGCATACAATTTTTACGCTTTTTCCGTACCCCTAGCAGATTTACGTCTAAAGAAAATTTAGACACTATCCACCATATGAGTCATGTGTATGGCTCGTACCCTAGCTTATAACTCATGGTGAGCCACTCACCTAAGTAACCAAGTGAAAGATTAAGTTAAGAAACCAAATAATCTATAACCACTAATACGACACGTACCCAAAAGTAGTATCCATTCCAGTAACCAAATCAAACCCACCAACCAACACTAGCCAATATACAACTGGACCATTCCATATCCATCCCAACTTATGACTCATATCCATAAGGCGTATAGGGTCCAGAGACCAGAATTCAATGAAATTTTATAAGGTCCAGCAATAGGGTATTTCACTTTTAGTGGAGGTTAGCTTCACTCATAGCCTATAGACTCTATGTAGATAGGTTTTAGATTATGGGTTAAACTCAAATTAGTCATGTTGATCACAACTTGAAGATTTCTCATCAGGCTTTATGGAGAATACAATATAGATCTTCAGTCCATGACAACTATTTTTAATCAAGAGGGGAAGAACCTTAGAGTATTCTAGGAGCTTGTATTGGTTGTTACGACATTGGACATTAGTCTAAAGAGTTCCCAAGATATGAGTTGGCTGCTCAGATAGACTTAGCATCTGTTCCCTATTAGACGAGACATCCTGAGTTGTGTTATGATTGTGGGAAGGATAGTCATTATAGTAAAGAGTTCCCTCTATGTCATTCAGTCATCAAGTTGGGTTCAGCTCATGTTTCTCATTATCTTTGGGTTTCAAGGGTATTCCTATGACTACAAAGAGATCATCCACTAGTTTTGAGAGGGTCCCCAATATGGGATAATTGGTCATTCAGCTCATTTGGATTAATTTTCTTGTGTTGTGGTACCTTTAGTTAGAGGCAGTATGCTTGACACCTCAGTTGATGATTCTGTCAATTAGTCTGAGTTTGGACCCATTCAAATTTGTTGTCCCCTAAATCCTTCAAGCATGCGACTCTATATTTCATCGTAATATGTGTACTTTTATTTCCTATCTTTACCCTTTTATTATGTGTATTTGGGTTGTCATTCTCATCGATGATTAAATGCCTTAGTATGTTTATATTTGTGGCTACGTACGTCAATATAGAGTTCATTATTATACAAATGCCCTATAGATAATTTCTTTTATTAGTGGATGGAGTAGATCTATTTTGATATTTTCTTCCTCTGGGTTTTGCACTTAGGTTTGAGACCCATTTACCTTAGAATGTAGGCCTTGTTATGTCAGTAGAGCGGTACTTTCCATTGATTTTTATTTTTTATACCATTTATTTCCTTATGTTGATATTTGCATAGTTATTGTAATTGTTGTCATTGTTGGTGTAATTGATCCTAGCTTTGTTGAGGGATAGATTGTTAGTATCTAGCTATAATTTTCCCTTCTTTTCTATTCTTATTCATTAGCTTGGCAGCTAGCTTCGTTGGATATTTTCTCTATTATAGCGAGGTGACGTTGGTTGTTTTTCTCTTTTATTTAGAATGCTAAATCAATCATTGAGCTAGTTATGGTATTGAAGGTATGTTGAATTTCCATAGTTCTGTTGTGGTTCTATATATGTCTAATACCCTATAGGATTCTAAGCTCGATTCATCTCTTAGTTTGAAGCTTAAGGGGTCCAAGTCTTGAAAATTCCACCATGTGTTGAGGACTTAATCATTTTCAAGACCCCTAAACTTTGATGATTTTTATTTTTTCTTCTCAACCATGAAAAGTTATTTTTAGGTTGATTCATTGTTAGGTAGGTTAAAAGTATGTCTTGGGTAAGTTTTGGAATTTTTAGATGAGGCTTGGGACATGTTTGGATGGCCAAAATAGTGCAAAAATGCATTTGGGTCGCGTACCGTTGCTCTCTCCAATAGTGATGAGCTCTATGATGTGTTTCTTTCTCTTGTAGAGTACGCTCCATGGTGTATTACTCTCTATAGTGTTGTAAGGTCCACGATGCACGACTTTGTATTGTAAAGTGCTGTTTAATAAGTTCCCAAGGGGAATTTGAGTCATTTCTCGCACCCTATTTCGTCTATAACACGAATTGGGTCTTCCAAAATGGCATTATTTGCCTATTTTACCCAAATTTCTCTCAAGAAACCCTTCTTCTTCCTCAAGAACAATTCAAGCTTCATTCAAAAGAAATTAACGAGTTTAATCTTTCTATCCAAGAAACCTTCAAGAATTCAGTTGTTAAGGTATGTGGGATGTTCATCCATAGGTCCCTTTCACCCATAGAACCCAAAATCCTCTTTTGATGTAATTTATGAGTTTATACCTTTTCTTGAGGAAATAAATCCTTGAATCTCTTATTAATTTTATTTCAAGTAATGGTTACAAGTGTTTTCAAGTAGAATAAGTCATATCATGCTTCAAGTATATCAATTCCCATGTCATGATCAATTGATTTAACGATTAGCCCTCATGTTATGAGTTTAGTCATGTAATGATCGTTTTTTTTCCTTCTGTTTAAGGTATTTCTATGTCCAAGGTTTTGATTATTGCATGTTTGATTGAATGCCCATGTTTTGATTCTTTGAGCTATGATTTCATACTACAGTATTTAAAATTTGATATTGTATTTTATAATCATCTAGTGCTAGTGGGTTATGAACACCCGATACCTATTTGTTTTACATAATTTTAGCATCTCAGAAATGATTTCAGTTAAACTATGAGTATAATCATTCAGTCAGTTGTTATGATCATGATAATCACTATCAGAAATTAATTTCAGTTGAATTTAGTCTAGTTCAGTACTAGTGTCATTCAGTTAGGAGTAGGATTTAGCACCGAGCAAACCTAGGGATGAGGGCTCACCCTCCAGTTAGGACTGAGTCCTTATTAGAATTCCTAAGTTACAGAACTATGTAGTCAACATAGTACTATGATATGTCACTCACTGGATTAGAACTAACACTCTTTTAGGGGTCACCACCAATTTAGGACTGACTTCCTAGTCCTTCGGGATATAAAATTAATGGATCCACATACCTAGTGTTAGTATCCATGGCACGATACTAGCACCCTTCAAACTGGGGATACAAGTTAGACCTTTATTAGCTCAAATTAGGGCCAATCGGTTAGATGATACCTCCCACAGTCTCATTACAGTATTTAATATATTTCTATTTAGGTTTGCTTGACCAAGTATACTGAGCCTTAGTTATTCAGTTTTACTGATTTTTGTTATTTAGTTTGTAGATTATTTTAGAAACATTTTTATACTTGATCTTGCATTCATAGATATTATATGAGCATGCATTTAGGATCAGTTATCCCCATGCATTTCAGCCAACCCTTATCTCATATACCAGTACATTTAAAGTACTGACCACAAACTTTTATTTACGTTATGATTCTTATAACATATGTTCTGACACTCAATTTCTCGACCACTCTTAGACAGCTCAGCGACATTTACTATAATTAGAAGTGAGTCCTCATCCGTTGAGGAAATTATTTGTTTATTTTAGTTACTCTAGTACTTTCTCATGTCTAGTTAGTTAGAGTTAGTTGGGGGCCTGTCCCATCAACTCCTCAAATAGTTTAGAGGCTTTCAGACAAATCAGATAATTAGCTAGTTAGTGAGTCTGTTACTTTCAGGATTATCAGTTATTTTAGACATATCAGTATTATGAATATAAGTATTCTAGATTTGCAGTATCTTATCAGAGTATCTTTCACATATGTTATTTTAGCACTATTTTGTTCAGTGCTCACAACAGGTACTAGTTCATGGGTTAGCTTGTGGTCAGTCATGATTGTAAGCATCATTTTTTAAACTAAGGGTACCCTCGAGTCGTGAAAAAACTACGTATTAGAGCGTAAGGTTTAAGAGTGTCCTACGGAGTCTGAAAGCCACATTTAGTTGAGTCTGGTGCATCAGTATGATGCGCACCACAGTTACGGGAAAGAGGCTATAAAATGTGTTAGGAAAGTTTTCATTCTTTCAATGTTAATGATGTTTGAAAGAGAATGAACCCTTTTAAAATCTCTTTCTAATTGATCTTTCTTTTCGTTAACAACCAATGTCTTCCAAAAGAAACAATGGAAAAAGGAATAGGGATTAGCCCGCACCAATACCTGTTTAGGAATACACCTAAATGAGTATGTCTCTCATGCCAAATTCAGGGCTGCTTTCACTAACGTAGCCAATTAAGTAGCTACTCAGAAAAACTAACAAGTTGTTGCCCCAGCCAATCAGTGGTAATTTTGGCTGTAGTTAGGATTCGGGATTTCACCCAGATGAGTCCCCTTTGATTAAGGATCCAAGTCTAAAGAGGATCCACAAGAGTTTCTTGATATGGTTCAAAAGGTGATAGATATTACGGGCATCACTTTGAGTGAGAGTGCAGAGTTGGCTGCATATCAGTTGTAGGATATAGGTCACACCTTGTTTACGCTGTGAAAGAAGGACTGAGGTGTAGAGGCAGGGCCTATTAAGTAGGAGAAGTTTGCCACAACATTCTTAGATAGGTTCTTCCCATTAGAATTGAGGGAAGCTAAGGTTCAGGAATTCATCAATTTGGAGAAGGGTAATATAAGTGTAAAGAAGTACTCGCATAACTTCACTCAATTGGTGAGGCATGCTCCTTCTATGGTAATAACTAATAGGTCTAGAATATTACGTTTGTGTCTAGTGTAGCTGATAATGTGGTCAAGGATTGTAGGACCACCATGTTGATTAAGGATATGAACTTATCTAGACTTATGGTTCATGCTTTGCAGATTAAGGAGGAAAAACATAAGAAAAGAGAAAGAGAAAGAGAACAAGAGGGCTAGAATAGGTGGTTTTAACATTTCTCAGCCAAGGTTAGAGGGTGGTAATCATTCTCAGTTCCATTAGAAATTATTAGCGCCAACTCTATCTTTATCTAGTACGCTTGTGCCAAAGTTCAGAAAGGACAGTCAGGATAGGGTGTCAGGCTGTAAGTCCCAGGGTAGTGTGAATAATGGATATAATAATCCATCTTGTATGAAACATTGTAGGAATCATCAAGGTGTGTGTAAGACAAATAGTGATGTATGTTTAAGATATGGCAAGCCAAGTTACAAGATTTAGGAATATCCAGTGTTTGCTCAAAGGGGAAAAGATTTGTGCCCACAGGGCCAGTCTAATCTTTCATCATCTTTAGTATGTCACCCCAACTCAGCAGTGTGCCACTTTCAGCACAACAAGTGGATAACATCAGAATAAGTTGTATGCACTTTAGGATCAGCATAATGAAGAAAGTTCTTCTGATGTGGTTACGACTACATTACAAGTTTTCCATCTTCATGTTTATGCTATATTAGACCCTAGAGCTTCACTTTCCTTTTTGAAAACCTACATAGAAATAGACTTTAGAGTTAGTCAAAAAATATTAGCAAAACCATTCTCAGTGTCTACTCTAGTAGGTAACTGTATCATAACCAAATGGGTATACAGTAACTGCCCGATCACAGTATCTTAAAAAGTTACCTGAATTGATCTTTTAGAGATAGAGATGATGGATTTTGATCTATTTCTCGGCATAGATTTGCTCCACTCATCTTATGCCTCATTTGATTGTAGAAATAGAGCTATTCAATTTCAATTTCTGAATGAACCAGTCATTGAGTGAAGGGTAGTACATCAGTGTTTAGGGGTCAGTTTTTTTCTTATCTTAAGGAAGAAAGATGATAACTAAAGGGTATGTTTACCATTTTTTTCAAGTCAAAGACTCTAGTTCTGAGACTTTGAGTCTTGAGTCAGTTTAAGTAGTATAGGAATTTTAAGGTGTGTTCCTTGAAGATCTTCCCAGTGTTCCTCACAAAATGGAAACTGACTTTTGAATAGATCTCCTTCTAGATATGCAGCCTATATCTATTCCATCCTATAGAATTGCTCTAGATAAGCTTACAGAAATAAAAGATTAGTCCAAAGACCTTTTAGATAAGGGTTTCATTAGGCCCAGTATTTCCCCATGGGGCATTCTAGTCTTGTTCATACATAAGAAACATAGTTCTCTCAAAATATGCACAGATTACCGTCAGTTGAACAAAGTCACCATCGAGAATAAGTATCTTCTCCCCAAAATTGATGACTTGTTCGACCAACTTTAGGGTACCAATTATTTCTCAAGGATAGACCTAAGATCCGGTTATCATCAGCTTAGCGTCAGTGAATATGACATTACAAAGACAACTTTCAAGACTAAGTATGGTCACTTCGAATTATTAGTTATGTCTTTTTGAATAATGAATGCGCCTACAGCTTTCAAGGACTTGATGAACAAGGTGTTCAAGTAGTACTTGGACATGTTCATCATAGTTTCATTAATGATATTGTAAAGCCATGAAAATCTGTCCCAAGAAATCACACGATGCTTAGAACCACAAGTGATCCCAAGCTAACCCATGAACTGACATACTGTTAAGCAACTGAATTATGGCATAATAAATAACTATTTACTGTGCGGAAAAATAGTCATACTAAAGATCTAATATAGAGACAATACTGATGAACCTTTACAATCTGATAAATCTGAAGGATGAAACTAAAATTTACATAACTGACTTTGACTAAGATCTATGAAACCTCTACTATGCTGACTATAGACAGTTAGGATATGCTTTCAACTACCACTAATCAATACACATGAAAGTACATGAACTATACATCAACTAAAACTATCTAGAGTTGTCAAAGTAGGAGAACTCATCACCTGCTGGCTGAAATCTGCAACTATCTGATTGGGATATATAGGCTGTAACTGCTACCTATATTATGAGGAAATCTAGCCATATAAGAGTATATGTGGATTAGTACTTTAGGAATATACTGAGTATGCAGAGGTAAATGTAATAAGTAAAACTGATGTCATACATAATCGTAAAACATGCATACTAAGTGTAAGTAGACTCACCAATAAGATAGAATAAACTAAAAGATAAAAACATCTTAAAACATGAGTAATAAACAAGATCAGATAAGATGGTGAATCTCTATACTTAGTGTTTGTAAAACTTACTTTAATGATATTAGTATAACTGAAGCTGGGATATGATAATACTTAGATACTGTATGAATACTGTGTATGTAATACTAGACTATACTTAGTTTGAATAACAAGACTAAAACTATAGAGTATTATGCTTCTGAGAAAGGGACTAATTGAGTAACATGAGATAACTGAGCATGAATTCTTGAAAACTATATTTTTTGAGAATGCAAGACCAAGCATATAACATGATTCTGAAATAGTCTATAAATTAAGGTATTGAGATACTGATAATTGGATAACTGATAAAAGTATGCTACAGTGAAGAAAATTGGAAATTGAACTGAGTACTGATCTAATTACTAGTCTGAGACTGTGACTATGATTGAGAGTGTGACTAATACAATATCTAAGACTCATACTGGAACTTAATACTTAGTTCTGATAACTAAGTGATTGATATCTGGGATTACTAATAATAGTATTACTGATAAATGTGGGACTATATCTGATAGTCCTATTTCTGTGGAACTATACTATATTTCGTACTGAGCCGAGTGACTGTATCTGACAGTCCTGAATTTGTAGAACTAAACTATGTTCAATACTTAGTTGGGTGACTGTATCTGACAGTCCTAATTCTGTAGAACTGAAATAAGTTCTATACTAAGTCTGAAACTAAAACTGTGGGAAGTAGTCATCTAACCGACATGCCCCAAATAAGGCAATATAGCTGAGTTGGGGTCCAATCTGTAACCCCAATTGGAAGGGTGTCAATACCGCACCACCAGTAAGGATAAGCTGTGAGTGACCCTCAACTGACAGGTAAGCCACCTCATCAACCCTCAATTGGCAGGTTAGATATCTCAACCTTCGATAGCTACGTAGTTCTAAAACACAAAGATTTCTTCTAAGGATCATACCCTCTACTGGTAGGTGAGTTCACATCCATGGGTTCACTCGGTGCTAAATGCTAAACCCATATAAATAGTCACTAATCATGATTAACTGAACTGAACTAGACTGAGTTAACTGGCTTTCGTAGACTGATGGAATACTACTGAGATTACTGAATTTCTAAGATTTATGAGATTATTGGAATTACTGAGTTTACTGAGTTTTCCTGAGCTATAAGACTGAGTGAATTCAATCGATCATGGCTTGACTAGGAGTATCTTGAAAACATGACACTGATTCTAGGCACACAACTAAATTTTTGGGTACAAGTACCCCTAGGACTCGATAGAAGGAAACTGACAAGGCATGACATTCTTGAATACATGACCAACATCAAGAATCCATAATACATTAAGTTGGGTATTTCATGAAGCACATGGTTATCATAATGGCATAACAATAGTCAATTGCCAACAATGCTTTCATTTAGACATTTTGTCAAACATTTGTAGGTTATGGACTTGTACATGGATGAGAACATATGGTAACATGTCATGATTACCCTATTTAATTCACTTGGGCATTCTATCAAGCACATGGAGATTAATACTTGTACATGGGAATATCTAAAAAATATGGGAGCATAGCATAGTTTCATAACCAACACCATGAATTGGGGAAATTACATAAAATTCACTTGAAATAGGACATGGGAATTTCCTCACAACATGTAAGGATCAAACATGTGGAAAACATGTACTTAAAATAACAAATTATTTCTAATTATCTTGAATATAGGATCCACCATGGGATCAAAGTAAAACTCTAAGGACATGATATGTGACCCTTTGTTCAAAATCATTCTTGTAGGCATTTCATAAATACTTTTAATTCATGGTTTAGGCTAAGCATGAGAATAGTTAAAATAGTAGTAATAACATGATTCCACCTCTAAAATCACTAATTAGGGTATAAATTTAGAAAAAAATACCATCCAACTATATGAGGTTTAATACCACCCAAAATTTCATGGAAACATGATATAAGCTTGAGATTCATGAAAATTTATAAGCAAAATTCATGGGAACATATAAAGATTATGATTTTAAACTTGAAATTTGAGTTTTGGGCTCCATGGGTGAAAGAGGATTCATGGATGAACTCCCACATACCTTAAAGCTTTAATCTTGGAGGAGACACACAATCTTGAAAACATTCTTCAATTAGAAAATTTGTTTCTTGATTCTTTTCTTAAAGAAAAATTCATGGAGTTCTTGGTGTTCTTGAGGAGGCCAGGGTTTTGTGGGAGACAAAAAAGGATGATTAATAATGTATCTAATATTTTTGGCGCTAAAATTAAGTGTTAGGGTCGTATTTGGGTGAGGGGAATTGACCAAAGTGTTCTTAGACCTTTTAGGAACTGAATTAATATGTAAAACAGCTTTGGATCCACTGTAGTTTTTCGTGTTGGGGATCAGTCGATAAGACGCGTCAAGATCACATCGGCATACTGCCTCACACAAAAAATGGCATTATATTTTACCCGGGTATCGGATTTTGGTGAAATTTGTATCGTCGGAAAGCTAATTCAATTATCTAAAATTTTGTGGGTATTATGCTATAAAATTCCATGTATATAAAAAGTTCTACATGTTTAAATTAGACCCTTGTAGAATAAAATATCAAATTTTGGACGAATCAAATGATCTTAGCTCAACTTGGCTCTAAGTGATTCGTAATTTTTAACCTCAAAAGCAAATCAAACATGAGGATAAAGATTTTGAAACTTTTATTCTCATGAGAATAATTTGGATTATAGCTTATACACATAAGAATGGCGGTTCATAGACTAGCTCAAAATGTGGGGTATTACATTATCTCTTCCTTAGGAACATTTATCCTCGAATGAAACTGGTTAGACTGACAGTACTGTACGAAGGTAACTAAAATCATTTTTTGAACATGCATGACTTAAAAAATAATTGTAATTGATTCTAAAATATGATAGAACACATAGAATCTCATCTAATCATGAAATAAGGAGAGGTCACTGAAAGTTAGAACATGAATATCTGAAACATAAAGGAATAACTTAGACAGTTAACTGAGGCCTAAGGAATAAAGTATCAATGACATGAATTTATTAGAGAGGTCGGAACTATGGACACCCATGATATAAACTAAATTTTTTGGATCATTATGAGTGAAGTATGACTATCTAGATCTGATCATACTGTAGAATTTGAGTATGTGAATCATGAGCTACATGACCTGAGTTTGGAGTTCATAATTTCATGGAACATGATTTATACTGTTGAGTAAACTTGAACTCCTTATACTAGACTGAAAGCATATATGGTTTTTCTATGAAATGCATGAATATGAGTTGTGATGAGTGTGATGACATGTTAGGAATGAGTAGATATCGTGATGGCTGAAAAACTTTGCACTAAGATAAGAATGGTTTGGGAATCATCCTCCCTTACTGCTTTTCTACATCTAGTAGCACTACTACTGTAATCTGAGGGTCTAACTTGGTTACTTGTTCTATCATCTTCCCTTTATCTTTAAGATATTATTTCAAGTCTGTGGCCACATAACTAAACTCTAAAAAAAACTACAATCACTTTACTCAAGAATCTAGGGTATAATAATACACATGAATAATAAACTCATCCACACCATCATACTTAATCTCGATTCAACAAACTTAAATCCTTGCATACACTGTTAAAGCCTAATGATTCACCTTTTGTACAACTAGACCCTAGAATAAATAATTTGCTCAATCTGAATTACACTATTTCTACTCTAGTACTGCTATACACCTGGATTCATGATTCTAATTCTAGATCATATACTGAAAATGGGATTCTGAGAACAAATTTGAAAGCACATCTGACTTTGGCTTAATGCATGACTTTCATGAACATAAATGAAATATTTCAAAATTTAGGATATAAGGGCACTGATGGGATACTTTCTGAACTAACATATAATTCCAGAATTATCTGTAGGGACTGGCTGAGGAAAAACTATCTATAAGGACTTAAGCTTCACTATTTTTGTCACCTCAAAACTAAGGCAAGGTTAGCGTGAATAGAGCAAGATGAGGATCTGCATAAATTTCTTTGATAATATTTCTACTACACGATCTGAGACTGAAATGAAGGGATATATTTCCTATATGACTTGTAGCCTCTCAAAGAAAAGTACAGATATCTCTGTACAATTCTGCAAGACTCTACTAAATAGGGCTTCATAGACACCTTGTCCCGAGATATCACTCGACGCTTGGAACCACAAGTGATCCAAAGCTAACCCATGACCTGGTATATTGCTAAGCAACTAAATTATGGTATAATAAACAACTGTTTACTTTATAGAAACATAGTCATACTAAATATCTAAAATACATACAGTATTGATGAAGCTTTACAATCTGATAAATCTGAAGGATGAAACTAAAATTTACATAATTGATTCTGACTGACATCTATGAAGCCTCTACTATACTGACTATAGATAGTTGGGACATGCCTGCAACTACCACTAATAAATACACATGAAATTAAATAAATTATATATGAACTAAAACTGTTTGGAGTTCCCAAAGTAGGAGAACTCATCAATTGCTGGCTGAAATCTGCAACTATCTGATCGGGATATATAGGCTGTAAATGGTACTTATATTATATGTAAATGTAGACACACAGCAGTATATACAGATTAATACTTTTTGAATGTACTGAGTATGTAGGGGTGAATGTAATAAGTAAAATTAATGTCATACATAATCGTAAAATATGCATGCTAAGCGTAAGTAGAATCATCAATAAGCTGGAATAAACTAAAAGATGAAAATATCTTAAAACATGAGTAATAAACATGATCTGATAAGTCGGTGAATCTCTACACTTATTTTTTGAAAAACTTACTTTAATGATATAAGTATAACTGAAGTTGGGATATGATAACACATAGACACGATATAAATACTGGGTATGTAAAACTGGACTGTACTTAGTTAGAATAACTAGACTAAAACTTTAGAGTATTATGTATATGAGAAATAGACTGACTGATTAATCTGAGATAGCTGAGCATGAATTCATGAAAACTATATTTTTTAAGAATGCAAGACCAAGCATATAACATGATTCTAAAATAGTTTATGAAATGAGGTACTGAAATATTGATAACTGGATAATTGATAAAAGTACACTATTGTCAAGCAAACCTAAAACTGAACTAAGTTACTGATCTAACTACTATACTGAGACTGTAACTGAGACTATGATTGTGACTGATACTGTGCCTAAAATTGTAACAGAGACTTATACTAGAACTAAATACTGAGTTCTAATAACTGAGTAACTGATATCTAGGATTATTTATAATTGTATTATTTATAAATGAGGGACTGTATCTGACAATCCTATTTTTGTGGAACTATACTGTGTTCCATACTGAGCTGAGTAATTATATCTAATAGTCCTAAATCTGTAGAACTAAACTGAGTTCTATACTAAATTGGGTGACTGTATCTAACAGTCCTAATTCTGTAGAACTGAACTGAGTTCTATACTAAGTTAATAAAGAAATATAGCTAAGTTGGGGTCTAATCTGTAACCTAATTAGAAGGGTATCAATACCACGCCACCAGTAAAGACAAACTGTGAGTGACTCTCAACTAGTAGGTAATCAAATGAGAATGGTAGGAACCCTCAATAGGTAGGTAAACCACCTCATCAACCCCCAACTAGTAGGTTAGATATCTCAACCTACGCTGGCTATGTATTTCTAGAACAGAAGGATTTCTTCTTAGAATCACACCATCTACTGGCAGGTGAGTTCCTATCCTTGGGTTCACTAAGTGCTAAATCCTAAACACATCAAAATATACACTAAACATGATTAACTGAACTAAACTTGACTGAGTTAACTGAGTTCCTTGCACTAACAAAATACTACTAAGATTACTAAATTTCTATGATCTATGAGATTATTGGAATTACTGAGTTTACAAAGTTTTCCTGAGCCATTAGACTGACTGAATTTTATGGATCATGTATTGACTGAGAGTATCTTAAAAACATGACACTAATTCTAGGCACACAGCTAAAACTTTAGGTACAAGTACCCCTAGGACTCGATAGAAGGAAACTGGCGAAGCATGAAATTCTTGAATACATGACCAACATCAACAATTCGTAATATAACAAGTTGGGGATTTTATGAAGCACATGGTTATGATAATAGCATAACAATAGTCAATTGTCAACAATGCTCTCATTTAGACATTTTTCCAAATATTTAGAGGTTATGGACTTGCACATAAATGAGAACACATGGTAACGTGTCATGATTACCTGATTCAATTCACATAGGCATTATATCAAGCACATGGAGATTAATACTTGGAAATGGAAATATCTTAAAAATATGAGAACATAGCATAGTTTCATAACCAACACCTTTAATTGGGGAAATTACATAAAATTAACTTAAAATAGGACATGGGCATTTCCTCACAATATATAAGGATCAAACATATAGAAAACATGAGCTTAAAATAAGCAATTATTTCTAATTATCTTGAATATAGGATCCACCATGGAATCAAACTAAAACTTAAAGGACATGATATGTGAGCCTTTGTTCAAAATCATTCTTGTAGGCATTTCATTAAACACTTGTAATTCATGGTTTAGGCGAAGCATGATAATAGTTAAAATACTAGTAATAGCATGATTCCACCTCTAAAATCACCAATTTGGGTATAAATTTAGAAAACAATACCATTCAAATATGTGAGGTTTAATATAACCCAAAATTTCGTGGAAACATGATATAGGCTTGAGATTCATGAAAACTTATAAACAAAATTCATGGGAACATTTAAAGATTATGAATTTAAACCTGAAATTTGAGTTTGGGGCTCCATGCGTGAAAGAGGACCCATGGATGAACTCGCACATACCTTAAAGCTTTAATCTTGAAGGAGAAATACAATCTAGAAAGCATTCTTGAATTAGGAAACTTGATTCTTGATTATTTTCTTAAAGAAAATTTCATGGATTTCTTGGTGTTCTTGAGGAGGCTAGGATTTTGTTGGATAGAAAACAAAAGGATCATTAATAATGTATCTAAATGTTTGGCAGTGTTACATATTTTTTTGGATGGCGTATCTATGTTTTTTATCATGTTTCATATTTTTGATGTTTTCATATACTGTCCTTTGACTTGAGTTGGAGGTCAATTGGAAATAGCTTCTCTACTTAGTTACAAGTAGTGGTATGGTTTGCATACACTCTACCCTCCCTAGACCCCATGATGTGGGAATTTACTGGGTTTGTTCTTATATTAATGTATCTAATGTTTTTTATGCTGAATTAAGTGTTAGGGTCGTATTTGGGTGAAGGGAATTGAACAAAGTGTTCCTAGACCTTTTAGTAACAGAATTAACATGTAAAAAAACTTTGGATCCACTTCAATTTTTTGTGTTGGGGAGCAGTCAACGCGATGCGTTGAGATCGCGTTAGCTTACTGCCTCACATAAAAAATGGCATAACTTTTTACTCGGGTATCGGATTTTGGCAAAATTAGTATCTTTGGAAATCTAATTAATTATATACAATTTGGTATGTCTTGAGCTATAAAATTCATGTATATAAAAAGTTATTCACACTTAAAGTAGAACCTTGTAGAATCACATATTAAATTTTGGATGAATCAAATGATCTTAGCTCAACTTGGCTCTAAGTGATTCCTATGAATATTTTTAACCGCAAAAGCAAATCAACCATCAGGATAAATATTTTGAAACTTTTATTCATATGGTAATCACTTGGATTATAGCTTATACACGTAACAATGACGGTTCATAGACTAGCTCAAAAATATGGGGTATTACAGATATCATTGTCTATTCTCAAAGTGAGCATCATTATGCATACCATCTCTAAAGAGTGTTCCAGACCCTTAGAGCTCATCAGTTCATCACAAAATTTAGGAACTAAAAATTTTGGCTTAGATTTATAGCTTTCCTTGTCCATATCATTTTTAATGATGGTATTAGAGTTGACCTTTGAAATACTAAAGCAGTGAGAAACATCCCTAAAACCATCTCTCCATCAAATTCTAGAGTTTACTAAGTTTGGTTGGCTATTACAGGTACTTTGCAAAAGGGTTTTATTCTATTGCATCCCTCATGTCTTGATTGACTAAGGATAAAGTCAAATTTCAATGGTCAGATTCTTGCGACAAGAATTTTTAGGAGTAAAAGACTCAACTTACTTTTTCCTAGTATTGACCTTGCCAGATGGTTCAGATGGATTTATGGTTTATTTTGATTCTTCCACAGTTGTTCTTTGTTGTATATTCATGTATAGAGGTAAGGTTATAGCCTATACCTCTAGGCATCTTAAACCCTATTAAAATAATTATCCTACCCATGCGTTGGAAATTGTTGTTTTTGCTCTAAAAATTTGGAGACATTATGTTTATGGGGACCATGTAGATATGTTCACTGATCATAAGAGTTTGCATACCTATTCACATGGAAAGATCTAAATCTTCATTAGAGAAGGTGTCTTGAGTTGTTAAAGGATTATGATATAAGTGTGTTGTATTATCCGGGCAATGTTCGGGCAATGTTTGGGAAATGATATGAGTGCAGTGGCTGATGCCATTATAAGATTCTCTATGTGAAGTGTTTCCCACGTTATGGAGGATGAGAAGAAGTTAGTCACTGAGGTTCATCATCTTGCTAGATTAGGTGTTCGGTTTGTTATTTCAGCTGAAGGTAGTATGTAGGTTAAGAATGGTTCAAAATCATCCTTGGTTGCTGAAGTGTAAGAAAAGCAAGACAGAGATCGTAGTTTGGTTAAGGTTAAAGAGGCAGATAGAGACCAAAAAGTAGAGGTTTTCTCCCAAGGAGGAGATAGTGTGCTTCGTTGCTGGGGTAGATTATGTGTTTCATATGTTAATGGCTTGATACAATGAATACTTTCAAAATATTATACTGTGTGATACTCTATCCATCCAGGAGCCACTAAGATATACTATAAATTACGGTAAATCTATTTGTAGAGTGGTCTGAAGAAGGATATTGCAAAGTTTGTGGCTAGGTGTCCAAATTTTCAGTAGGTCAAGTTTGAGCACCAAAGACCTAGTTGTACATTATAGGAGTTTAGCATTCCCAACATAGATTTTGTAATAGGGTTTCCTCATATATATTGCCAACATGATTCAATATGAGTCATTATAGACAGAATGACCAAATCAACTCATTTCTTTCTATTTCATATTTGTACTCAGGTAAGAATTATGCAAGGCTTTACATTAGGGTGTTGGTTAAGTTTCAGATGATTCCATTGTAAATTATTTCAGATAGTGATACTCAGTTTACCTCTCACTTTTGGAAAGTTTTTCATAAGGCTCTTAGTACCCAAGTTCAACTCAGTACAACTTTTTATCCATAAGCAAATGGTCAAGAATAGAGTTCAGACCTTATAGGACATGTTGAGGCATGCATTATAGACTTTCAAGGTATTTAGGATGACAACTTACCTTTGATTGCGTTTAGTTATAACAATAATTAGCACTTCAGTATTTAGATAGCTCTATTTGAGGCTCCTTATTAAAGGAGATGTAGATCTCCTATTGGTTAGTTTGAGGTAGGTGTAGCTGCATTGATAGGGCTAGATGTAGTGTTTCATGCGATGGAGAATGTTTAGTTTATTTGGGGAAGGTAGAAGATAGCCTAAAGCTATTAGAAATCTTATGCTGACGTGAAGAGAGGAGATCTTGAGTTTGAGGTTGGTGATTTGGTCAATTTGAAGATTTTGCCTATAAAGGGAGTGAAGAGATTTGTTTAGAAGGGGAAACTCATCCCCCGTTATGTTTGCCTATATAGAATCTCAGATCATTTTTGGAAGGTGTCTTTTGAGCTAGAGTGACCTACAGATTTGGCATCAGTACATCCGGTATTTCATGTTTCTTTTTTAAAGAAATGTATTAGTGAATCAGTTGTAGTTGTTCCTTTAGAATATATGGATGTTAAGGATAGCCTTTCCTACTAAGAAGTTCCAGTTGAGATCCTTGATCATCAGATTCATAGATTAAGGAACAAAGAGAATAAAGAAGTTCCCTTGCTTAAAGTTCTTTGGAGAAATCAGTGTGTTAAGAAAGAAACTTGGAAAGCAGGAGTAGATATGTGAACCAGGTACCCTCGTCTTTTAAACTAAATCTCTTATTTAACATCAGGTAATGATTTTCCTCAAATTATCTCATTTTAGTCATGAAAATATTTTAGTTCATGTATCATGTTTTAGACTCAGTTATGTAATCATGTTTCCATTCGTGCATGTTCAGTATATGATCCCAGTTTCCTCCAGTACTCTCAGCTAAACCAGCCTTATTTGAGGATGAATATTCTGAAAGGGGAGATATTGTAATACCCTATAGGATTCTAAGCTTAATTTAGGTCTTAGTTGTATGTATAAGTGGTCCAAGGCTTGAAAATTTCACTAAGTGTTGAGGACTTAGTAATTTTCAAGACCCTTAAACTTTGACGATTTTTATTTTTGTATTCCCGACCCCAAAATATTCATTTTAAGTTGATTCATGGTTAGGGAGGTTAAAGTATGTCTTGGGTGAGTTGTGGGATTTTTAGATAAGGTTTGGGACATGTTTGGATGGAAAAAATAGTGTAGCAAGGCATTTGGACTGCGACGCATTCCACCCTCCAACAGTGAGGAGCTCTACGAAGCGTTAGTATTTCTAGTAGAGTAAGCTCTTTGTTGTGTTGCTCTCTCTATTGGTGTATACTCTCTCTATTGGTGTAACCTTCGTAGAGCGTGGCTCTGTCCCATACAGGCTTTGATTATGTGCCCAAGGGGTATTTGAGTTATCTCCCTCACCGTATTTCATCCATAACAAAAATTGAGGCTTCTAAAAGGGTATTATTCGCCTATTTTACCCAAATTGCTCTCAAGAAACCCTCTTACATTCCCAAAAATAATTCAATCTTAATTATCAAGAAATCAAGAGATTCAAGCTTTCAATCCAAGAAATCTTCAAAAATTTTATTGTTAAGTTATATGGGATGTTCATCCATGGATCCTTTAACCCATAGAGCCCAAAATCTCTTTTTGTTTAATTTATGATTTTATACCTATTCTTGAGGAAATAAATTTATGAATCTCTTGTTAATTTAATTTCAAGTTATGGTTACAAGTGTTTTCAAGTAAAATGAGTCATATCATTCTTCAAGTGTTGCAATTTCTATGTCAAGATTAATTGATTTCAGGATTAACCCTCAACTTATGAATTTATCCATATAATGAATGTTGTTTTTCCTAATTTTTAAGGAATTCCCATGTCCAAGTTTATAATTATTACACGTTTAATGAAATGCCCTTTTTTTAGTTCAGTGAGTTGTGTTTTCATAGTACAGTTTTTCAAGTTTGATATCATATTTTATAATCATTCAGTGTTTGTAGATTATGAACACCTGATACCTAGTTGTTTTACATGATTTTAACATCTCAGAAATGATTTTAGTTAACCATGAAGTATTATCATTCAGTCAGTTGTTATGATTAAAATAAGCACTATTAGAAATAAAGTTGAGTTGAATTTAGTCTTATTTAGTACTAGTGTCATTAGTAGTGAGTAAGATTCAGGACCAAGTAAACCTATGGATAGGGCTCACCCATTAGTTAGGACTAGGTCCGTAGTAGAAGTCCCCAAGTTGCAGAACTACATAGATAATGTATGATTATAATATGTTACCTACCAGATTAAGACTGACACTCTTATAGTGTTCACCCGCCATTTTAGGACTGGCTCCGTAGTTGTTCAAGACATCAATTAGTTGATCCACATGCCCAGTATTAGTACCGGTGGCACGGTACTGACACCCTTCCAACTGGGGTTACAGGTTGGACCCTAATTAGCTCGGATTGAGGCATTTTGATTAGATGATACCTCCCTAAGTTTCAATACATTATTTAATATATTTTAGTTAAGGTTAGGTTGAACAAGTTTACAGATCCTCATTATTCAGTTATATATATTTCAATTATTTAGATTACTTATTATTTCAAAAACATATTTATACTTGTTCTTGCATTCACAGATGTTATATGATCATGTATTTATACTTAGTTATCCCTATGTATTTTAGTCACCCCTCATCTCCTATACCAGTATATTCAATGTACAGATCGTATATTTTTCTACATGCTATGTTGACTTATAACATGGGTTTCGAGGCTTAGTTTGTCGACCACTCTTAGACAACTCAATGACATTCAATAGCCATTGTTATGAGTCCTCTTCCTCTGAGGATATATTTTTTATTTTAGTTACTCCAGTAGTTTCTCACGTTTAGTTAGTTAGAGTTAGTTGGAGTCTATCCCATCGACTCCTCATACAGTTTAGAGGCTTTTAGACAAATTATTTAATTAGTTAGACAGTCAGTCAATTACATTTAGGTTTATCAGTTGTTTCAGACATTTCAATATTAGGTATTTCAGTATTCTAGATTTGTTGTATCTTATCAGAGTATCTTCTGCATATATTTTTAGTACTATTTTGTTTAGTGCTCACAGCATGTACCAGTTCATGGGTTACCATATGGTCACTCATAACCATAAGCACCATCGTCGTAACTAGGGGCTAGCCTTGGGTCATGACAAGATTGAAATTATCTGCAGTGTTCATTCTTGAGTTTAGGATTCTTAGAATTTCTTTTTGGGTTACAAAGGTTTTTTCATTGGCTATCCCTCTCTATGTAGCCTATTTTTGAGTTGACCAGTTTGGAGTCCATACTTCTATTTTTCCTGATTGTGATTTGATGTTGAAGTCGAGAATTCTTGGAATGAACTTTTTGGTTTGTTGGGTTCGTGTCTTTGTAATGGTTGAACTTCGTATTGGTGTGGACTTCGATACTTTATTTTTGAAATGATGTAGTTCTTTTCTAAGTGGAGATAGTGATTTAGAGATAGGTGTTATTTTCTGTGACCACTCTTAAGTTGGCAATTTGGAAATTTATTATTTTGAGTTCTTTGATTCATATTAATATAGTGGTTTTGGCCTTGTCTTTGGTGTTGAGATTTGGTGCTTCCTTCATGGGCAATGTGATTCATGGGTTGATTGAGTTAAGATTGTCCTACTGGGAGATTTTAGGAAATCTTTATTTCAAATTTGGTTGGCGTAATAAGACTTGGTGGATTGCTTTTCTATGGTGATATCTTCCTATGGGTATTCTTTTTTGATATAGAGTATTGGACTAATTAGTTTCCAGCTAAAGTTGCATTTATTTGAGTTGTTATTGTTTTTTCTATTACTAGTAGAGTTTGCATTATTGGTGAGTTCTTAGTATGTTTTATTAGATTATTCCCTCCAGCAGATATGGAGTTTAATGTTTGTGTTTTTAAATGGTAATTTGTACTCTGTGGTTATTTTGTTTGTTAGCTATATTTGTTTCGGTTCTGACATGATTCAGTAAGGATATATCTGATTTGAATCTATAGTCTATTTTAGTATATGGCCTTAGTTCAGGCTTGTTTGCACAATTTCAGATTTAATTCCTTCGAATGGCTATTTGGAAGTTATAAAAGATTTAGAGTATGAATACTTATCTATGTTCAGGTTTGTTTTAGGTAGTTGAGATCAAGCAGTTCATCCTTAGTGTTGTAATTTTAGCTTGGAGTCATAAATCTTAGGCACAACCTTAATTTTTAGATTTGTCTCAGTTAGTGCTTCATCTATATACGGGATGAGTCACTTTGTGGTTACCTATTTGTTAATCTTGAGTTTGGATGGATTATAGTTGACTGGTGTTTCGATGACAGTCCATGGACATGTTATTGCTTCCTTTAGCTTAGACCTTGGGCTTTTAGTTTTAATTGAGAATTTTAGATGATATAATCAGCAGGATTAGTATGCATGAGTTGGATTTACCATGTCTTTATTCTTAGTAGATGGGACATCTTGGAACAGATCATTCAATGGTAAGTAGTTGTGCTTCAAACTCCTAGATTTTAGTTTGGGTTGTCATCCGAACCAGTTATAGCATCAACATAGATTTCAAACCTTGCTTATCTTCATTTGTGTGCCCAGGTAGTGCCTTATGTTCTTATTCTCATGGTTATCATTATGGATTTTTGTGTAGCAACTTTCATTTTTTGAGTTTACTATGATAGGATTATGTAGACAGGACTCGTGTGATTTTCTTCTTGATTTGGAGTGGATACCATGTTTTCAAAGTCAAAAGAAGATTATATTTGGAATTAGAATTGGTAGCATAACACTTTCCTTAGTTTGTCTTTGGCTTGGATGAGTCTTTTTAGTGTGTTGATATCTGTACGGTATCAATGTGTCATTGCTCGTATTTGCATAGGTCAGCCTTCCTCGTTTGATTGGTGTAAATTTGGGGGTTAAGGTGAATTTTTGGTTTATAAGAAGTAAAGAAAGGAAGTTGGCTGAAAAGGGAATACCTGTAGCAAAATTTCTTGGAAGTGCTGTCTCTTCTTGGTAGTTATCTGGGAAATCGTGCTCAAAGCCTATGGGCCCGGTATGTCACCCTTTCGATCTTTAAAGATCTTTCTATCCATTGACTTTTGCAGATGAATGTCCTTTTAGCAGTTGATATTCTAATGACCCTTTAAGGCATTTTCTTGGCTTACATGCATTTCTAGAGTTTTGTGTCTTCGCACAATCACTACAAGTTATTTATGACCTGCCATAACTGTCAGTTCAATTATTAGGCAATTCATTTGAATTTTAGGCTCATTTCCCTATTTTAGAGCTTTTATTATTTAGCATTTAGTCTTAGACCTAAACTCCTAGTAGATAACCTCAGCTGAGAATTTTGACAGTGCCATTAGCTCTGAAATATAAGTTTTAGGCTAAAAACCTTTGGTTCTGGACCTGAGGATTTTGTACTCGTTTTGGGATATTGGGCAAATTATGTAAAAAATGGAACTATAGGTGAGGGCCATACATTTAGTTTAAATGATCTTAGATGAAAATTTTGATTTTTCCATTGAGTTGGAAATGTCAAATTTGATTTGGTAGCATATTTTGTTTGCATGTATGGGGTTTCGAATGAATCCCAAACACCCAATCAAAATCCATTCTTGACTTAGGAAAATATTGTGCATCAGGTCACTGGTGTAACCACTTAAACGACATTATGATCGCTTACATAGCCATCGCGTATGGGACAATATGTCGCTTAATCTACACTATCCACAGGTCAGTAGTCGCATAGACGATGCTCATCTATCTTAAGTGATTATCACGTAAGCAATATTTATTTTGCGTAAGCGACGCTCACCCCTCCTCTGCCAGATCATGTAAGCGGTATCAGAGTTACATAAGTGATAGGGTGTTGCTTAAGTGACACTACTATTTAACTACCTTTCTCCATACTAGACACTAAGTGATAGAGTGTTGCTTAAGTGACACTAGACACTTAGAGCTTAAAGAGTTGAAAAAGTAGGGAATCATCAAAATAATTTGAAGTATGCTAGCCTAACTATTTTAGGTCATTTCCCATCAATTTCCATTAGATTTCCATCTAAATTCATGGTAAAATTCTAGGAAATAGGGCTTTAATTCCTAAACTTTGAGGGTTGATTTGAAACCCGAGTTGTGCACTTTTTGTGCTCAATGTTCATATACAACTTCTTTGTTCTTTAAGGGAACTTGTGAATTATTCAATTTTGGATTCCATCTACGGGCCCCACGAGCATGTTCCTAGCCAAAAATTTGACCTGGCACTTAAAATATCAATATGGGTCTTATTTGTCTCCTAATGACTTATAGATTATGAATTTGATAGAATGATAGCATTTTGGGATTGTGGAGTAAATTATAGGTGTATTATGGATGATTCAAGGACTTAAAGTTTGGCATCAAGGTAGGATTTTGTCTATTCTTCTTCTTAAGATTGTGTTTGATATGTGTTGTGTGTTAAATAGAGATGTTTGTATGTGATTATTGGTAGAACACCATGAGTTAGTTTAATTTAAGAGTTAGGTCTAGAAGGGAATTTATCCCTTAAGTTGGAATACTTATTCTACTTCTATAGTATTATTACATTCTTTATATATGGAGCTAATTCATAGAATTATTATGAGGTTATTGTAGATATGGAATGGGATTATACTTTGGAAGAATACTTATTATATTTAGTCTTATTTGGATTGTTTAGGTTTTCTTGGAACCGTAATTTAGGTAAAGTTGACTTAGCTGCTCCTTTTTTAGGAGGGATTTCTATCTTAAGGTGAATCACGAGTTATTTGTCATCTAGAAGTTGATGTGGATACCTTAGCCTAACCTAAGCTTTAAATTACTTATGTATGGATTTAGTGGATTAGGAGTGGGCTCCTCCAACTCACCTTAGGACAAGACCTGCGTTGGTTCCTGTAGAATTATATGCTTGTTAGCTTGTTAGGCATAGTGAGACTAATGAACCTTTAGTATAATGTTTAATATATTACTAGGTGGATTGTGATAGTTCCTCTCCAGATCATGATGTTATAGTTATGTTGGATATATATTTAGGGCCTAAGGCTGTGATTATGATGTTGTAGTTATTTCGGACAAAATATTGAACCCAAGGTTATGTTGATGATATTGGATGGATTTTGGAAAATGTTTATCCTTGTGAAGGTAGTGGTCATAGTCTATAGACATATTGACACTTATAATGGTATTTTTTGGATACCGGTGATGGCATGTATAGATTTGATTCTTTCATGATCACATAGATAGTAAATGGTACGACTCCAAATAAAATATGGTTTTATTACTCTTTTCCTAGAAAGGGATTTATTCCCACTTTTCACGTTAAAATGGGTTTCTTCATAACAAAAATTGTACCATCTTAGTGAATAACTTATGAGCCTTCGAGACTAATAATGATGATCGTAAAGATTTGATCGAGATAGATTCAAGTCGATAGTTTTACTACTACTATTTACCCCAATTGAGAGAGATTTCGATCCTTTTTACACTCCTATGATGATTTAATCCTGGAGTTTACCCTGGGCAATAAATTTATTGGTGTACACTCCTTTGGATACAATTCTAGTTGTGCACTTATTTACATATCTATATATGCATTTCTCAATTACTGGATGGACAGAAGATTGATAATGATATTTATGATATAAGTTTCATTTCAAGTCCAATCATTGATGATGATTTTAATGATGTAAGTTTCAATTCAAGTTCAATGATTGATGATGATAGTGATGTAATGAGTTTATACATTGGTTTCTTATGGAATTCAAATCTGTTATGGTACTATGGATTATGTATTTGAATTCATTATTGTATACACATTGCCTATCACCAGTATGCACCTATATCTATTAGCAATATGGTGGTTGAATAGGTATACGTATGATTGCTTCTCCCAGTATATTGTGTGGATCATGTACCTATCAACCAGATGGTGGATTGCATAGGTATAGGCTAAGACTGTTGTTTGGTGTAATGACACTTCAGGTCATTTTCCAAATTTTTGCTTATTTTTCCCATTTGATATTCTCCATAGCTACGCTAGGTCATTTATGAATTTCTGGGATCGATGATTTGGTTACCGGGTAGTTCATTTGCTTTTTAGAACCAATTCTCTATTAAGAAGTCTTAGTTCGTTCCAAATGGCCACCGAGCAACCACATCAATAAAATGATCTCGGATGCAAATTCTAACTATTCCAGCAAATTTGAAACATCAATTTTTGGCTAGGTAGACCTTTGGTTTGTATCTCAATATATCCGGGATCATTTTGACCTATCGATCGGAAAGTTGAAAATTTGAAAGTTCAGTTGTGCAACCCATATTTGGTCGAAATGAACTTAGATTTAAAATTTGAGTTCTCCATCATATACGGAATATTAAATTTAGTGTGGTTACATATTTTGTTTGTGAAAATTGGATTCCAGATACATACCTCCTCTCTGACATCTAAGCAACATCTCCTATTAGGTGATGATATGGTCGCTATCAAGATATAGTAGCCCAACTAAGGTTGAGGTCGAATCCCAAAGGAACACGTTGTTTGACAAATCTCACTAATTACAGTTAGTGAGTAAAACAGGAAACTAAATAGGGGGATTTGTTGTAGTAGTCTCAAACACAGTACAATATTAACTTGGTTGAAAATCAGTCGTAAGTAAACACTAGAATTGTGTGTCCCCTGGCATCTTAACTCCGTAGTTTTATATGTTCTGCATACAGAACCAATAAGTTATGTACCTCCTTTAGTTTTTTGGATGAGCAGGAGGAATTCACTCTTTACCTATTGAGTCTCATGATGCCGCGTTCCTAACCCTTACCCTGGTCCCAGTTAACTATCACCTTTTGAGTCTTAAGTTATTAGATGAAGGCTAATAGTAATTCATATATACCGTTGTACTGCAATGGATCGGCTATTAACTCCCTAAATTACTATTGTCTTTATATTTTCCTAGTTACTACCCGTTTGTTAGAATAAGTATTAATATCTAGGTGGGATCCTAATGTGTGCACCCATTAAGAAATCAATCATATCGAAGATAAAGCAATGCATGCCATAGGTTTTGTTTCTTGTCAACAATCACACTTTCCCTACTTCCTTAATCTGTCAGGATTTCCACAACACTAGCTATGAATTTTAGTCGCTCAAGATTGTGAATAGATCATTAATATTCATATTGGGAAGTAAATACAATAGAAAAGTCAATACAAAGAAATCCCAAGATCAAAGATGGATATTGAAATCAAAATATGTTTCTAAGAGTTAAAAGTGGTGAACCCTTGATAAAAAATACATAAATGGTAGTTATAGAACAAGAGAAAACCCTAAAAACTATGCTCGAATTGAATAGGAGAAATCAAGGTTGGTGGCCACCCACTCCATATACCTGCGGTTTGGTCCTTACCGTGGGTTGTACCTGCGGTCTTCCCTGGGCGTACGTACCAACTACAGATACCGGATAGGAATCTTCCTGCAAGTTGACTCTAAGGATTTTGGACTTTGTGGTACCTGCTTTGTCTACCTATAGTCCATAGCTCAACATGTGCTCTATAGGTTGACTTAGTAGGTGCCAAGAGTTAGTTTTTCAGCTTTGCTTCAAATCTCAAACATGAATTGATCACAATCAAGTTGGAAAACATCTCAATCATCCATAATCTCTCCAAAAGTGGCCAACAATGCCTTTTTTCACCATTTTCATGAACTTATCATTAAAATCATGGTTTCCTACAAAACAAACTCATAGTAGATCATATCTAACAAAAAGGCCTCATAAACCTGCATATTTTGTTCTTTTTAAGCATCAAAAGTGCTATATTTTTATAGCACGTCAACACCCACAACTTAGAATGTTAGCATGTCCTCAGGAAACAAAAACACAACAAAACTAAAATGACGCTTAACTAAGAGAATCTAAGATATTCAAGGTAGTCAATCATCACATTTAGTTCAAATCACAACATCCCCTTCTATATCTCTTTTTGAAATTAATTGTTTATGAATATGAAGTACAACAATGTGACACAAAGGAATCGAGGTAAGAAAACTATATTAGCAATAAAAAACCATTCATATTTACAAATTACACTACCCAACACAAGCAGACAACTAGCAATATTACTCAAGTTCCATCACAACAAGAATGTCCCACTCACTCATATGAATCATGCATGTCAATGCACAGGCGGTCAAGAGGCACTCACACTCAACAAAAATGTTCCAGTAAATATATGTCAAATACCATAGGTTTGCCCTTATTTTCTTTACCATAGCATTAGATATTCAAATCAGGATCACTATAGGACTTTAGTAGGCTTGTAATGTAGGCTTGAGGGATAGTGTGATAGATATAGACATTCAGAGAAACTAAGCCTTCTTGGAACTACACTAACTTTGGGGTCTCACTTACTAACAAATTTTTTTTATCACCTTTGTTTCTCCTTTTTTTTCTTTTAGTGCATATTCAGGTTGGGTTTGGTCTTTATTTTTTTTATTTTTCACTATTTTTTATTGCTCTTGTTCTTTTTCAACCACAACCAGCCCTACTAATTTTTTTCCTCTTATTTTACCCTTCTTCATACCCATTTTACACTACGCACCCCTATGATAGCCACTCTCTACATAGGCTTTTTGCCCGAGCTGAGGTGTACAATGTCTAAGGAGGGCTAGGGCTAAGACAGGTTCATCGTAATATAAATGGAAAGGTGAATATATTAAATAAGAAAAATAGGGTATAAGTCTTAAAAATTTGGATAAAGGGATATAATTCACACATGAAAGCTTATTTAGGCTACAAGTGGACTAAAATAAAAAAAATGGCCTATGATCCTTTTCTAACTTACTCTCCTTCATCTAGGCAAGACTAACAAGTCAAGTTCTGAATTTAAGATACAAAGGGAACTAGTTAGCTTCTCACTCTCACATAGCACAAAGTAAATATCATAAAATACTACCTATTCACTTCATGCAATTGTTAGCAAATGGTTATCATGTCCCTAATACTAATCCCATAACAAGTTCCACAAAGTTTAAACATACGTACATCATAACACAGTTCTTAAACATATAATTTTAGAGGGTTATCAAAAATTAGTCAAAATTTGACTATTGCCTTAGATACTCAAAATCTCTTAATTGCACAAAAATAACACAATATGAGAAAAAACACATAGCGACACAAGATTATCCTAGACATGTTGGTTACACAACATACCACAGCCGACAAGAAAAAAAGCACAACAACAAAACCTGCGGTAGCATGGCATGCCAACCCCAAACTAGAAACTGCACACTATCCTAAATACGCTAAAAAAATATAGGGAAGTGAGAGCATACCTGGGATGTACTAAGTGCTCCAGTCAGGAGCGTCCTCAGATGAGTGTATAAAAGATGGTGGAGGTGGTGGTGGTGGCAGTGCAATATTGGATAATGCACCTACTATTATAGAATCATGCATCTGCCTATCTACAAATGCAGTCTCCAATGAATCATGTATATCCTTTTTAAAGGCCTCATCCTCAATTATAATATGATCCTGCAAATTGTGCAAATGACTTCTCTTGCTCCCAACTTCTAGGACTTCTTCATCATCCTCTAAAAAATAGTCAAAATGTCTTGACACATGTGGCGATGATATCTGGACTACAAGGTGTATCATAGAGGGAGTAGCTACTATACAACTCTTTACAAGAGGCATACCTCTGCACTTAGGATACCAAAATCCTCCCTCATGTGAATTAAAGATGGTGAACCTATCTCTAAATATCAAGTTATAATCCATCACTATATCTTATTATTCTTTATCTGAAGTTCAATATGCATCTACGATAATGCATCTCTCAAAGCATCCTCCCATTTAGCCCATCTTATTAAAATCTAGTCATAACCGCTAATCTTATTTGTCCAAAGATTGTAGTCATATAAGTCTCAACAATGTCAATCGACCAGTTGTAGATCTCTGGATATCCACTAGGATCTACAAAAACTCACTGAATACAATAATCAAACATATCATAGAAGCTGTAGCAAATGGGTGAGCAGGGTCTGTAGATACACCAATTGGCTCTGACGTTAAAGTTGTGGCTGAAGAAGATGTGGCCTGTGTTTTCTCACCCTGAATACTAGAATCTTGAGCACCTCTCTTCTCTTCTATCTCTATATCTATACCAATACCCATATCATCTCTATGTGCCTTATCAGGTGCTGCAAAAATTATTGGGCCCACAATCTTGGTCTATTGTGCTCCTGCTTGCTGTCTAAATCTCCTAAAAGTGCCTAAACCTATCAGACCATTTAGGTTTCTCATTTGTGTAGTAGCAGTCATCCTTTCATCAATACATGGTAACTTAAGTACACCTACCTCATCATATATCCTCTTAATCATACCAGAAAATTACAAGTTAGTTAGCTGTCCAAAATCCTTCTCGAGTATATCATACTTGAGAATGGAAGCAAAATCAATATCATAACCAACCATCAAGTAGGAATCCAATACAGTTCCTTCCCACATTAATGAAGTATTTGAAGTTATAGAAATCAAGTGATATCGAATCAAAAACTACCAAAATATGGCTTATAGTATCAACAGGCCATTCTTAATCACAACTGGCCCCTAAATCTATGTGGTCTCATCACCTTGTGGTAAAATATAATCGACAATCCACCTACCCATCTCAAGCCTCTTATCCGCATGCTCAGCATCCATCATAATATGGTGATCCTATGAGATCCTCAATATGTGGTTGTAATCTACTATAGATACGAATGTAATATAATCTGGGCCAAATATGACTCTATGGATAGTCTCCTCTCTAACATCAACTCTGACCCATCTAACTAGTGTGTAATCAAGCTATAGTTGTCGTGTCTATCTGATAAAGTTTGGATGATGGTGTATGGGACGAACTATGGTGAATCTGTAAAATGCATAAAACTCATGCACCATAGCAAAGCTATAAGAACCGAGTGGCCTAGTCATCCACTCGAGACGATACCTGTCAAATGCTTCCCTCAGCAGGGCTAACCTCAAAAGCCCCCAATAAGTTGATCCTACGCTCCTCATAGATACATCATGTATACCTTTATAGCTTTAAAATAGAGGGATCAATCTCATAAATATGTCATATCCCTTCCACACACCACCTCAGGTGTCCCTACTTGGGAGGTGTAGCTGCGATATGTATGAGTGTGGGTGCCTATAGTTCAATGTGATATGTCATTATTGTACACTTATCAGACTGGGGTACCTTTGTCTACTATGTATGAGTGGTGGTACCCTCCTCATAATGGGGCACTGCTGATGACTGATCCTGCTCAACCTTCTCAAAAGAATTCTGGGACCCTTCCTCATCATCGTGTGGAGGAGTATATGGTGGTGATGTTCTCATAGACTCGATCCTCAATCATTCCGTGTATTTCTGAACAGCCCTGTGAGTCTTCCCTCATGTTACTTTGCAGGGCACGACAACTGCAACATCAACATAACATTGGCTTAGATACTCCTCCACTGAATCACTAAGAATAACAGAATTTGCCTATTTCCTCGAAGTGCTAGATACTTTATTTTTACTCTGCCTATCTACTTGAAGTTCCAGCTACTTTCTTATTTACTGCTTTAGGTTCCATGTATACCTAAAAGCTAGACGTTAGTTTCCAACAGAAATTAGGGAAAGTGAAAATTGAAGAAAAAATCAAAATTCAAAAAATTCAATTTTTTCCTTACTTTTTACACCTCTACAACCTATTTGACACCCAACAAGTCTAATGTATTCAAAATAATAAAAAAATCATGTGTTTAAAAGAAAACAAACAAGTTAAACTCATGGAATTACTTCCATTCATTCAAGTTCAACTTCCAATTAGGGCCCAAACTTAGAATTTTAACTCAAAACAAGGGCCAACATTATGATTTTAGGTTATTTCAAGGCTCCTTCATACAAGCATTATATCTATTTAGATCCGAGGCTATTTAGCAATGCATTACATATATCAAATTATTTTAACAATAAATAAAGCATTATATTATCATTAAGATCAATGAAATTTACCTCATATATGAAAATTCAAAAGAGAATAATGAAGAACTCAAGTAACACAATCGTTGAAACTTGTTTCTATCATGTTGGGAAAAATTGGTATCTCAAACAATCTCGCCTTTTCATAAGTGTGGGGTTGGTTTATATTTAAGGTGGGAAGTTTGAATTTAAACTGAAAATTGAAGTTTTGAGGATTAGAATGAGTTAGAATGAGGGTTAGATGTTTTTATATAGGTGCGGGGTTATAATAGGTCATACTTAAATGTTGGTAGGCCCAAAATATTAATTAAAATATAGGCCTAATTTTTGACCTACCTACGGCACCTACCCTCTCCCTATACTCGTGGTCGGGTCCTGGGCGCAGGTAGCACCTGCTGTAAGAAAATCCTGGGCACAGGTGTTGGGCCAAAATATTTAGCCCTTTTTCTGTAAACCGGACTTGGCGTGGTGGTATTTTTTTGGATACTAATGGTACCGCAACCTAATTTTTAGTTCCTAATAGTAAAATTAGGTTCTAAATTCCACAACTTACAATTTTTCATCCTTAAAATTTCAACTTTTCAATTTTCTTCTAAACTCACTGTGTGGAACTTGTGACTATGATGGGATGATCACACAGTTCCCTAATGTGCAAATCGATGAATGTAGCAATGTTTACCGTATTCCATGTAAGGTCCAATATTTAAAAACCTACAAAAAGAAAAATGAAATATAAAAATAATATGGGTTTCCTCCCACTCAGTTCTTGATTTAACATTGTTGAATGATGTGGCTATGTTGGTTACGCATACTTCAACAACAAGACCATGGGTTACCTCACATCAAGTTCTTGACTTAACATTGCGACACGACGCGGGTATCTTGACTACTCAGAATTCATCAAGATACCGATAGGAATAGCCTCTAGGGTTATCAATACAAACAAACACCGATATACTCTCAAGTCAGTTGGCTTCTTCATAAAGTTATGAATATTGAGTATCGTCTCCTCACCTTTGACTCAAAATGTTAGCTCACCCTTCTCTATGTCAACAATATCTCTAATTGTGGCCATGAATTGTCTTCACAAAATAATGGGAAACTCGGTGTCAACCTCACAGTCTAAGATGACAAATTTAATCAGAAAAATGAATTTTTCCACCATATCGATCATATCATAAAATAATCCCACAGACTTCATCACTGCGGTCAGCCATCAATATTCATATCAAATTTGGTTCTGGAGGCTTTAAGACTAGTTGCTTGATGATTGCTAGTGACATCAAATTAATGTAGGCCTCAAAATCACACTAGGCTCGAGCAACCTAGATGACCCAACAGTACATGGTATAGTGAATGCTCTGGTATAACCTTTTTTCTGGGCCAAGGACATTATCATGACTGCACTGTAGTGGTGCATACCCTCAACATCCTAAACAGTTTCTCCTTTATTTCTTGTGGCTAAGTATTTCATGAATCTGGCGTATCTAGGAATCTACTCTAACGTCTCAAGAAGAGGTATGTTCAGGCTCAACTATTTTAGCATCTCTATAAATCTCTTAAACTTACCTTTCTCTTTCTTCTATATCAGTCGCTGAGGTAAAGGTGGGGGTGGTCTCATAATTTGTCTTACCTCTGGTTCAATAACTACACCCTTACCTTTATCTTTAGCAATTGTATCCCTATCGTATGTTATCTTCTAAGACTCAACAACTCGTGTCTCATAATCTAAACCTTCTGTAGCAAGTAATGAGGGATCCATAGAAGTGATACAACTCCTAGGGTTAATAGCAAGTACGTGACTGTTATTTTTCAAATTTTGAACAGTGTTCCCTAGAAGCGTACCTGGCTGCCTCTAGTTTAAAGTTGCTGATATATGCGAAAACTGGTGCTCTAGCTACTTGATAGCAGTGGCATGTGACTCGACCTTATTGGTCAATACTAAAATATAAGCCTTAATATCTTGCAGACTGGTCATTTTACTTTCTTCACCCTTCACAAACTTAGAAAGCGTCTTTTCCATTCTAGATTTTGTATCGCATCTATCCGGTGGAATGTATCTATCTCCCTTCTCTCTATAGTAATCTTTCTTCCTCAAATCACTATTTCACTCTTTTCTATGGTATTTGTACCTATCATAATAGTTCCGAACTTAGTTCCCTTGCCCTTGGTCTCAGAAAACCGCCATCTAATATCCAGGTAGTTAGCTTCCTCTTCCAATTCAGACTCTTATGCTTTGGAAGTTGACCCCTATATTGCTACTGCATTTTCTTTCTCAGGATTTATTGTTACAAACTGCTTGACTAGCACCCCTAAATCAGTCCTTAGTAATGCAATTTCTTGTGCTACTATATCATCAGTTTCTCTCTAGTCATAGGAATCACCAATAACATAAGTACCAGTTCCCCTCTCGACCTCCGAGTTTCCCACCCTCATTTAGTGAATGAGATATGATCTAACATCTCTGAAGTAGCCTTCTAGCATAGTCTCATAAAAGATCCTCCAGAGATGGTGTCTTCCATGCTTTGGAGCTGATGTTTAGGTATCTGTAGAATATCTTTGATAAGGTTTTCCCTGAATGCTGATTATTGGGCACTAAGTTTAGCTTCTTCTTAAACCTGAACTAACCTCGTACATCGATTCTAACTACAACTTCTTAAAATTATAAATCTAATCCTTAAGTCTTAACATCCTTGATGGAGGGAAGAACCTCTTTAAGAATTTGATGCGTAACTTATTTTAAGTCGTACTAGAGCCTCTTGGAAATTCCCCTAACCATAAAGATATTTTTCCTATAAGTGATAAGAGGGAAAGTAAAAGTCTAACTACTTCCTGATTTTCCCCTGGACAGGCATATGAGTTACAGACCCCAAGGAATTTTCAAGGTGCAAAATTGCATCATCGATAGGCAATCGTTCAAACACACCCTTCAAATTTAGAAGTAGGATCATGGCACTCGTGATGTCAAATTTAGTGCCTGGGAAAAAATAGGAGATACTATGGCTCTACTCCCTGGCGACTCAACATATCCCATATCTTCATCATCATCTATATATGGCTGCACCTATTGATTTGCTGGGATAACTTGACCACGGTTACCTCTAGCTCTATTTTAATTCCAACCAATAGTTGCTCGGTGGTCTGCTACTTGTCTCTTCTCAGCTAGATCTATATCCCTATTTATCCTCCAAGCTTCAACGTCTACTCTCCTTTTGTCTTTTGTTGGAGAAAAAAGCTCACCTACCTAATTATCAAGAATGTCATGTACCTTATCTGTAGGAGGTATAATATTATGAACCCCTTCTGGATTATCACTTCTTTTCAGCTCAAACATCCTTACTAGTATTTGTCGGATCCTTTCGTAATATGGATTCAATGGGAGTAAGGGATTAACTCTACTTCATGTGATAGGCATACACTTACATATGCCTAACTAAGAAAAAAAACTAAAAAGATAAAAATTGCAATAAACTCACTCTATAAATAAACACTTTGTTCCCTGACAATGGCGCCAATTTTCTCTTTAGTGACATCCAAGCAACACCTTATTTTAGGTGATTAAATAGTCACTGCTAAGATATAGTAACCCAACTAAGGTTTGGGTAAAATCTTAAAAAAAACACATGGTTTGGCTGATCTGAGTGATTACAGTCTCTGGGCAAAACAGGAAAGTAAATGGGGGGATTTGTTTGAAGAAGTCTCAAACACAAAATAGTATTAACTTGGTTGAAAATCGTACATAAGTGAACACTAGGATTGTGTGTTCCCATGGAATCTCAACTCTATAGGTTTATGTGCATTGTTGAACCAACTTAATGCCCTGCATGCAGAACCATTAAGTTATGTACCTCATACAGTCTTTTGGACATTCAGGAGGATTTCACCCTTTACCTATTGAGTCTTAGGATATTGCATTACTAACCCTTACCCTGGTCCCAATTAACTATCACCTGTTAAGTCTCAAGTTATGAAATGAAGGTTTATAGTCATTTATATATACCATTGTGTTGTAAAAGATAGGTTATTAACTCCCCAAATTACCCTTTTTACTATTTTTTCCTAGTTACTACCCCTTTGTTAGAGCATGTAGTAATATCCATGAGGGCTTTTAATATGTTCAGCCATTAAGAAATCAATAATATAAAAGATGAAACAATGCATGCCATAGGTATTAGTCTCTCATCAACAATCGCACTTTCCCTAAGTTATCTATCTATAAGGGTTTCCATAACTCTAGCTATGGGTTTTATCCTCTCATGATTATGAAGATATCAATAACAATCATATTGGCAAGAAAAGATGAAATCATAATAATAAGATGAAAAAAATCAACTACTATAAACTGAATGATAAAGCAAAGTCAATTCAAATAAATTCCAAGATCAAAAATGGATGTTGAAATCAAAATATGTTTATAAGTTTTAAAAGAGGAAAACCCCTAATAAAAAGTACATAAAGGGTATTTATACTACAAGAGAAAACCCTAAAAACTAAGCCTAAATAGAATAGGATAAATCAGGATCGGTGGCCACGATCCAGAAGTAGGTAGGGTCGAAAGTGGCCAAAATACCTTTTTTTATAAAAATCCCAATCATCCATAATTGCTCCAAAAGTGGCCGAACACCCTTTTCACTATTTTCATGAACTTAACATTCAAATTATAGTTTTCTATAAAAATGGATCATATCTAACAAAAAGGCCTCAGAAACATGTATATTTTCTATTTTTTAAGCATCACAAGTGTTATATTTCAATAGCACATCAATCCCAAGTCATTAGCCAAAACGCGAAATCAAAGTTCAAGTTTTAGTTGTCATCTGGTTCAGCTAAGATCTCAATCACAGAGGCCTTAGCATGATGCAACTACCGTGAATAAGGCCAGCATGCATATGATTACGAGTATCGAGGTCCTAGACTGGTTCTTTAAATATCTATTTTGGCGGAGAATCGGTCATTTGCTTCCACCCTTGGAGCTTAAAAACCTAATATGGTGAGCTAATCACAAATTGATCTTGATGGATGACGTGGATCTTAATTATCATCTATTATTGCGATTATCTTCAAATTTAAGGTAAGAATCCATTTAATTCATGCTTGAAATTTCTAGTTTGGACCCAAAACTCCAATTTGGCTTAAGGCTTGATTTTAGCCCATAATTTGCTTAATTTTCACGTATTTCTTAGGGGTTATGACTTTTGTTCATGTGTGAACATTGGGTTGGTCGTGGAAATTTGTTTTCTATATGTGGGACCCAATTGGGGTTTTGGTATAATTTTTGAACCTAAAGAACAATACTGCAATATGGGTATTAATAGACTCGTAGTGATGAGTAGACTATGGTTTTGTTATTGTGATGGCCATTTGGGGATTGTGAAGTGAAGACTAGCATATGTTGCATGATCTGCTATTTTATGGTTCAGCTTTAAGACAGGCCTCTGTCTACTCCTCTTCATAGATGACATATGATATGTATTGCATATGAATGTGGATGTTAGGTTTGATTATACAATGAATAGCCTAGCCTTTATTATTGATGCTTGGGGATTAGATGAGGGTTTCAGACCCATAAGATGATATGTTTATACCACTTTTGAATCCTATTGTATTCCCTCTCTAGTTTATATTAGTTCTAGCTTAGTTATGATAAAAACCTATGTTTGGGATGTGGTTTTTACATTTTACGCATGATTTGTGTATTTGACCTTATTGGGCTAGTGTGATAGTCTTAAATAAGTTGGGTAGAGTTGACTTGAGTACCCTTATTTCTAGTTGAAGTTACTATCTTAGGCTTGAATGTGGCTTATTTGACATCTAGAATTTGGACTTAATAAATTAGTATAATTTGGGGCATAGACTGTTTAATTATGGAAATTGAGTTTAGAAGGGGGATCGTCCGGCCAACTTAGGCCTAGATTTGCATCAGCCTTGTGGACTTAGATGTGGATGTTAAACACCGATGAGGCTAGTAAACCTTAGTACTAGGTTACTTTGTGACTTGGTAGCTTTTTTTGATGTTCCCCGGATTATGGGTTTAGAGTTATGGCTGTGATACTCCTTATGGAAATGATATTGGACATTTAGAGATGATATTCCTCTTAGATAAATTATGTGGTCTATAGAGATGTTATTTTCTCTTAAACTTGATGATTATCCTATATAGATACTATTTACTCTTAGACTTAATGATTGGCCTATATAGTTGCTATTTTGTTTGGTCATAATTGTTGGACCTATAAAGATGTGGATTTTTTTAGATAAGATAATTGGCGTAGGGAGGTGATATTCCTCATAGTTATGATGTTTTTATATAAGATATCCTATAGATGATTATATGTCTATCTATATTCTGCCTCCTAGATGTGAGATGTCTCTTGGTTAAGCAAATGATTTCATACTTATTGATATTATGCCTCCTATATATGATATGCCTTATCTATGTGGTATGATTGGATATATGCTATGACTTATAAATATGATAATTGATATGAGTTTTTGATATGCACATAGGCCTAAGGACATGATTATGATATTGTGTTTATTTTGGATATATCATTATGACAAGGGTCGTGTTATGATAATGATTGGATATCTAAAAAGTATTTATCGTTGTAAAGGATAAGGTTACAGTTGTAAATTCATATATGTTTTTCATATACATATCTCTCCAATAAAGGAGAGAGGAAGATGTGGTATATTGATTATGACTTATTCTATTGGATATTGGTGATGGCATGCATAGATTCGGTATATTCATTATTATTGCATTGGTAACTTTTGCAATTCTTGATGAAATATGATCTTACGATTGTTTTTCTTAATAAAGGGTTAAGCTATGTAGTATTTAATTGTCTATTTGGAGACTGTAGCATTTGGTGGCTAGGAATCAAATTTAATAGTTAGCAAATATTGCTTAATTGAAATATGTAGTTAGAGGTGCTTGATTTGTGGCTAATGATGATATTGGGTTTATCATAAAAAAAGATTAGTGGTACTGATGCCTATGTTTATAATGTCGATTAGTTTATAAATGAGTTGTTTATTAATTAGGCTAGATAATAAGTGATGTTGTTAAAAAAATGTGACTAGTTAATAATGATAAATAGTTGATAAATGGCCAATTAATGAATATTTAAAAAAGAATTAGCTAGTGAACGAGAGTTAGTTAACAAAGATGTCATTTAATAAAAGATGGTCAGATGATAAGTGATTATATGATGATTGATTGATTATATAGAATAGTGGGTTAGTGGCAATTATGAGCTAGTGATGAGCCTTCGCTAGATGTTACATATTGTCTAGTTAATAAATATTGTTAGTTTCTACTCCTCGAATAAGGATAATATTTAGACGAATAACTGGAGGTTATGTAATGACTAGCGAACTAGTGGTTTCATTATAAATAGCATTGGTTAGTTAATAACGAGTAGTTGGAAATATTGTATAGTTAGATGCTTTGTGGTGATATGATTATGTTCATGAGTATATTATTATGTTATTCCATAGTGTTTATTGTGATAATATTGATACCCGACAAGGCCGAAGGACACTATTAGGATGATATTGACACCCATCAAGGCCAGAGGATACTTCTATGATGATATTGATACCAGTCAAGGTTGGAGGATACTATAATAATGATATTGATACCCGGTAAGGCGGGAGGACACCATTGAGATGATATTGATACCCCACAAGGCTGGAGGGTATTGTTATGATATAATAAAACCCGACAAGTCTGAAGAATACTTTGATAATATATTGATACCTAGAAAGACCTGAGGATACTATAAAGATATATTGATACCCATCAAGTCTGGAAGTTGATTACGATGATAATGATCATAATGATAATATTATAGTGAGTTGTGATATTGATTATTTATCTTGTACATATTCCTGAATGAGCATCGCCTATCACCAGTATATACCTATGTCTATTAGCCTGTATGTTATAGTTACATAAACATGGGTGAAGAAAATATGCCTTGTGTTGTTGCATGTTGATTAAACCTTTCGAGTCTAGGGTGGTGGGGGTATTCATAGGCTCAGTTAGGTATATAATTATCTAGAGTATTCGGTTACTCTCTCTATTATTGAAATTGTCATTATCATTGCTATGATCATTATTATGAGCAACTTATGACAAATTATTAAGGTATGTCTTTGGCCTTTTCTATCTTATGGTCACATTACTATGCATGATTATCCATCTATAACCATGTGGATTAGAAACCCTAAGAATGATAGTATTTAAATTCAAATAGTATTATAATGAAGTCTTATAATGAGGATATGATGATCTAGGTTATGGTTGAGATAACTTTATATTTGTGTATATATATATGTATATATATATCAAGCTATTTTAAGTTATGACACTACCATATATACCTTTCTTTACCTATTATTATTGTAATTCATTTGTTTACCTTTTATACTGCTATATATCTTTCCTCCACTCTTTATCCATATAATTGCCTGGGATAAATGATATAGTATTGGTGTATGTTGAATGTAGTTGGAATAGGATAGTTCATCTTGGTACTTCCTTAGTCTTGTTATGTTAAACTCTTGGACTTAAATAGTATAGTTGTCCCTAATTTTCTTATTGACTTGTTATATAAGCTCTGGACTTTTGGGTGTAGTTTCCATTCTATTTAAATGTTGTGTATATTTTCTTTATCTTTGGAGCTTAGTTGGAAGTTCCCTACTGATTACCATTCATTTGGTATTCATACTACACTTCTATAGCCTTCATATCATAATATGGGTTATTATCGTTAATGTAAACGTCGTGTGGAGTAGCCATGGTTCAGAGAATTAGGGTGAGCTCCTAATGTTTGGAGCATTACTTATCTCTTGCTTATGTATTAGACTAGTCTCCAAGTTGTATTTAGAGATAAGTTGTATCAAAATATTTCTCCTTAACATTTCACTTTTGTACTCAAAATATATTATAAGCTTTTGTACTTATACCACCAGGTTTTAGGATGTTTTTATGTATTGGTATTTACTTCATTTATTTTGCATTATTTTCCATATATCGATTGAGTAGTCTATTATTAGGCGTTACATACTATACATTTGCTTACCTACTAGTGGGCTATGGTAGGTGTCATTATAACCTGAGATTTTGGATTATGATAGGTGAGTGGTATAGAACTTTCTAAGCCTATTATAGTGATGGTTTATGAAAATTCAGACAAGTATTGTTTGTCCAGACTAGCCTGTTGCTTTGTATTATTACTGTTATTGCAATTATGGTTAGCTTTTGATAGTCTGATTATTGGATTGGCTTTGATATTTGATGTATGGTTCTAGTTCCTTACCTTACATTTAGATTATTAAGCATGATTATCCATTGATTCAACACTATGATTTTAGACCCTAATACTTTGATCCGTTTCTTTACGGTTGCTTTATAATGTATAATTGTCTAATGTTTAGACATATGGATTAGAGACCCTGATTATTTTAGTACTAGTTCCTACAATGATACGGAGTCCTGGAGATGCTAGTGTGATTACTTAGCTTGTACCCTTGAGTTAACCTTGTTTATAAACATATGTATATCTATCTATGTGTAGCTATGGTATTACCGTATATCTTTTTCTTCCATCATTTGTTCATGTTTTATATTCATTCCTTGGCCTTGCATACTATTTATTATATATCCTCTTTTTTCTCATTATTCGTCTATTGGACAGTGATATACGGTATAATGTTGAAGTTCCTGAGTATGGATAGAAGGGGATAATTCATCATTAATACCTTCTTATCCTTATTATGTTAGTTTCTAGAATATGAAAAGAAAATTTTATCCTTATTTTGTAGTTTGTCGGATATTTGAATGTAGCTTACATTCTTGCTTGCATGCTATTTATATTTGCATTATATTTGGAGCTTAGTCGGATGTTTTCTACTTAGTACTATGTGTTGGTACTCATACTAAACCTTTGCAGCCTGTAGATCATAGGGTGAGCTCCTAGGATTTGAAGTATTGCTATTCTCCCTCTTATGTGCTAGATTAATCTCTATATTAAATTTAGAGGTGGGTTGTATCAGTATATTCATTTGGTACTTTATTTTGTAGTCTTATTATGTTAGATGCTCCTGTACTAATTCCCCCCAGGTTTTGGGACTTTCCCATGTATTTTAGCCTTTTTATTTCATTTATTCTGCATTCTTTGTCCATTTCTCTTGGAAGTCCATTACTAGTAGTTCCAGACTACGTGTTGGCTTGCCTGCTTATGGGTTATGGTAGTCCCTATCATGAATTAATAAATTGGATCATGACACTTAGAGACATTAGAGGTGTAGGTTGAGTCCTAGATGATCTCCTCTATCGTGCAGTTTACTAGAGAGTTGCATAGGAGGATAGATAATTTTAATATCCAGACGGGGGAGATACTCTGCGAGGATTAGTTTCTTGATTTAATGAGTCTGAGAGAGGAGGTGGCGATACTGAGGTCCAAGGTTCATGCATAAGCAGAGAGCCACACTTATGTTATCCCCCAGTTATGCCTCCCATTCAACAGCCACTTCCTACACTACTGCATTTGCTTTTTGACTTATTTGTTAATGATGATGTGCCCCCATATACTAAGGGAAAGGGAGGATGATATCCCGCCGAGAAAAATGGTAGATCAGATAATTTTGACCAGGGTGTAAATACATGAATAGAGTGATTCATGGCGTCTTTTGAGGAGTTCAAGAATTATCAAGTTCATAAGGATCTATTCAAACCCTAACTTGTCACCACGAATGACTTGGAATTGTAAGAGATAGAGTCCATAGAAAAGAATGAAGAGAGGTAGTCTTACATACCTTTGGAGAAAGGAGGGATCTTAAGAAGACCTCTTGATTAAAATCCTAAGTGTTCTTGAAGAATTATTTTTTATTTAAAGTATGAAAGAAAGGGAAGAGAAAAATAGATTGATATATCTGAGTATATTTATATATAGAGGAATGGTTGAGATTTTAAATTAATGATAGGATGAAAACACCCTTATATAAGGTATCTGTCGTACTCTCCAAATAGGAGTTTGAAGTGTGTTGACCGGACCTCATAGCATGATTTGAAGGGTGTCTTGCAAACCGTATCGCACCCTATGGATAGTGACTCACCAAAATGCCCATCATATTTTTCTCCCAACTCAGTTTGATGAACGATCAGTGGTTTTTGGAAGAAGACTCAAAAACTTAGTATAATGTGTATTAGGCCACATAACTTTTTATATTCAAGATGGAATGCTCATTTGAAATTTTACCCTACTAGAAACTTATATGCAAATTTAATCCATAGAGAATCTTTCAACTCAACTTTGTGCTAAGGGTTTCTTAAGACCTTAATTCACATCTAGTACACCTCATATACTTAAGGTCTGATCTTCATACCTTTGTATAGTAGAATTCATTGGGTTTCGGTGTATCTACATACCAAGAACATTCAAATCCTAGCTTTAAAGTTTTAGGTATTACAAAATAGGTCTCCCTAACTATAGAAGGTTTAGTAACCATCTAGGTTATTTTTTCAATGTCCATACATTTTTGGTATTTTGAGACTTTCCGTAGTGGCTATAAGTCATTTAGGACTTTCTAGAACTATTAGTGCCATTATCGGATAAATTATTTGGATTTTAGGCTCAATTACCTATTTTGGATCTTTTATTGTTATGGAATTGGTCTCGGAACAAAACACCTAGAAAATGGCTTTTGATCAACATTCAAACTACACTTCCAATAGAAAAAGCGATTGTTGTCAAGTAAAGTAACCTAACTCAGGTTAGGGTTGATCCCACAGGGAATACGTAGAATTATGTCTTTTGTTTGTTTGAATTAATGAGCTATACAAAAATTAAATGAGGGGTTTGTAGTAGTAATCTCGAACAAGTAACAAAACTCAACTTTTGTTGTAATCAGTCAAAGATGAACACTAGGATTGTGTTCCCCCTAACTTCTCAACTCAGTAGGTTTATTGTTCTTTGTTCACCAACCCAATATCTTACATGCCGAATTTGATACGTTACACACCATTAACTATCTTCTAGACTCATTTAAAGATTTAACCCCTCACGTTTTGAGTCTTAGGATGTTGTATTACTAACCCTTATGCTAGACCCCAATCAAATATTACCTTTTGAGTATCAAGCTATTAGATGAAAGACAACTATCTTATTTAGATAATAATGATTAGCCTAGATTGACAGCTAATCTTTAAATTACTATTGTGATTATCTTTTGCTAATCCCTACTCCACTTATGAAGTAAGTAGTAATATAGTAGGTGAGATATTAACGTTTGAACCACTAAGAAATCTATTGAACTAAAGGTAACCACAATACTTGCTAGAATATCAGTTTAGAACAACTTAGCACTTCCACTACTTCGTCAATCTGCCATGGTTCCCACAACCCTAGCTAAGGTATTTATTCGCTCATTATTGAAACAAGATAAAGAAATTCATAATTGAAGACATCCAAACCATATCACAATAATAAATGTATAAAACCCAAAGTTTGTAACTGAATTATCAACCAAAATCAAGACCAAAGTAATCATGAGATTAAATTCAAATCCTGGAATCAAATATAAGTTTGTAAGTATAGAAAGTGTGTAAACTAACTAACAATATAAAAATAATATATATAGGTTACAAGGAAACCCTAGTAAACAACTCCTAAGCAAAGAAGGAAAATCAAGGTCAGCGTCCACTTACTGGCCACCTACAAGCCATAGGTGGCACTTATGGTCTGTAGGTTGAACCTATGATCTGTAAGTTGTCAATGTAGGTAGAACCCTTCATCCAGAAGCTCCTAAGCTACCTAGACTAATTTTCTGGTACCCACTGTCCCCTACTGACTGCAGATGGCACCTACCAAATGTAGGTGCCCTCAGTGACTAACAAAGTCTTCTTTTCTACATTTTTGAGTATCTAGATATCAATTTCTGACACCTAGTTTGGCACCTATAGGCCGTAGGTAGAAAATATAGGTTGTTGGTGCCTACTTTTGTTGTCCAAAACTTCAACTTCACTCTTTTTTTTCAGAAGTCCCAAAACCTAATTACCTACAACCCATAACACAAAATACGTCATATCTTACAAAACAACCTAAGTAACTAGCATATTTTCATCATTTTAAGCATCACAAGTGCTATGAATTTATAGCACATCAACACCCGTAACTTAGAACATTTGCATGTCCTCGGGAAACACAATAAAATAAAACAAAAATACAATGCTTAACTTGGAAAACTCTAAGCTATCTAAGGTAGTTAATCAAGACTCTAAGCTCAAAAACATTACCCTCTCTTTTTTTAATAATTCACAACCAACTGTGTGTATACATAATTCACAACAACGTGACATGATGAAATCAAGGTACGGCTTTACATTAGAAATAGAAAACATGCATATATACAAGATACACTACCCAGGCAAGTACGCAGCTAGCAATACAACTCATGTGCCCTCATAAGAAAGAAGTCCTACTCACTTATATAGAATAATGCATGCTAATGCAGGGAAGTCCTGGAGATACTCACACTCCAAATATAAGTTCCACCAATGTGCATCAAATAACATATTCTTGCCCTTTCTCTCTATACCTAAGTTTTCAGATAGCTAAATTAGGATCACTACAAGACTTTATTCAGCTTGTAATGTATGCTTAGGGGTTTATATGGTATATATGGATACATTTAGTGACTATGCCTCCTTGGAACTACATTTACTTTGGGTTCTACTAAACTAATTTTCTTTTATTCCACCTTTTTTTCTCCCTTTATATTCTATTATCGCACATTCAGGTTGGGTGTGGTTTATTTTTTCTTTCTTTTTCTCTTTTTGATAATTTTTTTTTCATTCTTACCACACCCAACCCTAATATCATCTTTATTATTTTACCTTTCTTTATACCCACTTTACATTATGCCCCCTATGATAGCCACCCTTAACTTAGGCGATTTACCCGAGCTGAGGTGCATAATGTCCAAGGAGGAGCAAGGCTAAAATATGTTCATTGTAACATAAATGGGAAGGTGAAAGTTGTAACAAGAAAAATAGGCTATAAGGATAAAAAATCTTGATCAAGGGATACTTATTCATACATGGAAGGTCATTTAGGATAAAAGTGGACAAATTTAAAAAATGGCCTATGATTCTTTCCAACCGGCTATCCTGCAACCTAGGAATGACTAACCAGGAAACTTTTGGATTTAACATACAAAGGGAACTAAGTTGCATCTCACACACACACAAAAAAAGGTCACATAACAAGCTACTTCTTATCTGGTTCATGCATAAGTTAGCTATGTTTATCATTTACCTAATCCTAATGCCATAAAAATATCCACAATGGTCACACATATATACAGTTCTAAAAATAATTTTTGAAGGGGTATTATTTTTCTCAAAAATCAACAACAAAAATATGTCAACTGCCCTAGATACTTAAAAATCTCCAAACACAACACAATATGAAACAAAACATAATACAACAAAAAATTAACCTCGACATACTGATTCTACAACCATACTACAACTAACAAAAAAAGAATGACAACAAAAACTCGTGGTGGCTATAACCCCTCCCCCCAAGTAAAAGATTGCACACTATCCCCAATGCATATAAGTAATGTGAAGAAAGGGAATGAGGATATACCGAGGAAATACTTGGCGTCATCTTCATGATCATCCCCATATAGGGGTATCTCAACTGGAAGTGGCAGTAGTGATAATGGTGCACTACTAGAGAATACACCTACAACTTTCTCAGCAAGACTCTACCTATCAGCAAAGTCAATCATACTTAAATCACCTTTGACCTATTTTAGGTCCTGGACTAATAGTATATCGGGATCCTATAACTCCCACCTCTCTACCTTTTTTGGTCCTAGCTACAGGGACAATATCCTCATTCTTCAAAAATAAGTCTAAGCATCTAGGTCTATGTGGAGGTGATTTCTAAACAACTAAAGGTATAACAAAAGAGATGGCTGATGTGCATGGAAAAATAGCACATTTGATGCCTAAAACAAGAGATTTATGCGTGGACTTTGGATTTTTTTTGTTAGATCTGATGTGGTTTTGTGTGGTGTTGTGGGTAACACAGGTTGACAGTGGTATTAGACTAAATAAAAGAGATAGAAGTTCTAAAAATTCAAAGTACTAGCCAATCTATGAGTCAAAAAGTCACCTTAAGACTCATAGCCTGGCTCGTCTATGGAAGTCTAGAATTGATGTTATGGAAGACTACGAGTGTAATACCAGACTACGACTCGTAGTGACCAAGTGTGAAGAGACCAGTATGTAAAGCTTTGAAGTGCAAGGTTCTAGTAAATGAGTGAAGACTAGGATTCATAAGGACTGACTATTATTCGTGGTGATGAGATGTAATGACTATAGAAGCTTGAATCCTTAGAGATAAAATTTTACTAGAATGGTTATGAATGGAAATATACAACTCTTAAGGAGAAATCACTAGTCATAGGAATTGCCAACCTACTTTTTCTATTTAGTTTTTATTAGAATTTCCTTATTGTTTTAAGATACTATAAATACCTTAGGGTTATTCATTTATTTGGTTACTTAGTGTTACAATTTTTTGAGATACTTTCACATACTTTGAAGATTGATGCAATTGTCTTGGATTTTTACTTTTGTATTCAGTTAGAGAATTTGGATTTTACTTTTTCATCATTGAGCAATTAATTACATTTGTTCTTTATTGACTATCATGGATTGTTACATGAACATGAGTGGGTAATTTCCTTAACTAGGGTTGTGGGAACCCTAGTGGATTAACTACATGAAAGAAGTAAGAGATTCATCTAAACTAATATAGTAGCATGCATTCAACTTTCTTTATATTTATTAAACTCGAGCTACTACAGAAGCTTTGGAATTGTATGTATTTGAGAACGTCCTCACAAGAGAGTTTGATATTGGGAAAAAAAGGTTACAACAGTGATTCAAAGCTATCAACCCTTGTCTAATCTACTCGAAACTCAAAAGGTGTGAGTTGTACTGAGGTTATAGACTAGGAATATTAAGGAAACACGCTGAGACTCAAAACATAAAGGGTTAAATCTATCAACGCATTCACAAAATAGTTGATAGTACATAGTTTTTCAAGCATACAGAACAAGAGGTTAGGTGGATTGAACACGAGAATCTTATATAGTTATGAAGCCAAGGAAACACAGTCTTAGTGTTCATCTTCTATTGTTTACAAAATCAAGCATTCAAGTTTAGTTACTTGTTATTGACTTTATATTCCCCCATTCACTGTTTTGCACTACTTATGGATTTAATCAAATTTGAGATATTATTAAACATTTTTCTTATGGGTTCGACCCCAACCTGACTTGGGTTACTATATTTGGCATTGATCGCAATATACTTCTTGGAGGTTAGTTTTGGCGACATCAAATTATGGTATCATTACCAGGAAAGACGGTGCGGATTATTTTTTAAAGTTGGTGAATTTCGCTAGTCTTTATTTTTTATTTTTAGTTAGGTACACGCCAGTGTATGCCTAGCACTATATATCAAGTCAATCCCTTACTCCCTATTGATCCTGAACCAAAGAGAATTTTATAAACATCACAAATGATGTAAGGGCAAGTTCATAAAAACTTTCCTACTAGGGTTCGAGATACTCGAAATGTACCTCTTTCTCCACCGGATGATCCATAGAATATTACTAATAGACAAATAGATAAATTTTTATTAGAGGCGGTTGAAGAGAGAAAAGTTGTTGAGAATGCCAGGTTAGGTTAGCAGGATCAATTATCCAAGACAAAACTAATAATTGATCAACGAATAATTGTCAATGGCGGTTAGGAAAGAGCTAGGGGTGGTAGAGCTCTAGTTATAGCTGCATATCAGTTTTTACCATAATATGATGAGGATAAAGACATGGGGTATGTGGAGACTGCTGATACTGGATCCATCGTTCAACTATGTTTACCCTGGAATATAAAGTTCGATATTACTAGTGCAATGATTCAGTTGCTGAATCTAAAATGTGTATTCTCAGGGGAAGGAACAGATGATGCAGACATGCACTTAGACAATTTCACTGGGTTATTTACTTTATATACTATCCCTGGGTAGAGCAAGAAGCGTTAAGGTTATGGTTTTTCCCCTTTTCAATGACAGGTGAAGCATCATTATGGCTAGGATAACTCCCTATAGGCTTCATCACAACTTGGCATAAGTTGTGTAGATAGTTTTTGAATCGATTTTTCCCTCCTACAAAAATGTTGTAGTTAAAAGATGATATTTATAATTTTTAGCAGTTATCTGCAGAGTTTATATATGAAGTATGGCTCCGATTCAAAAAGAAGTTGAGCATGGTACCCCATCGTAGGATTCTAGGATCAAATCTGTTGGACATATTCAATAGATCTTTGAATTTCAACTCTAGGTAAATGAAAGACATGATATCTAGAGGTGCACTTATGCGTCTATGTTGGGAGATGGCCCAAGAGATACTAGATGAGATTTCTATCACTAACCGAGGATGGCATACATGAGAGGATAATAGAGGAGTTGGTATATATGTTATCGTGGTTGCAAGTTCATAAAGCTAGTGATTATATAATGGTACAACTCAGAACTGATATTGGGTTGCTTTTAAAACAATTTGTAGCAATTACAGTTGAAAATATGAATACAGTGGGGGTACGGAGATCTACTTGCACAACTTAGAAGTTTGATACAGATGAGAAAGCAGAGTATTTGGATGCGAAGTGGAAGGTTTTTGAGGTAAAGGGAAAGGAATCAAGGTCAGAACTGTTATGGTGATAGGTACTAAGACAAGAGCAGATAATGAGATGGTGATTGGAGGTACAAGGTTGAATAAAAAGAGAAAAGTGATAGATATGTTCCACCTGGCAGCAGAGATACATAAAGCAATGTTGTTAAAATTAGAAAAAGTCTAAAAAAGTCAAAGGAGATTTCTTAAGGAGATTAAGGAAGATCTATCATGGCTGAATCAGAAGGTTAAGTCACATGCTACTGCAATCAAATAACTAGAGAAGTAGTTCGGCCAAATTTCAGCCACGTTGAATAAAAAGGCATCTTGGTACTCTTCCAAGAGATATTGTGTAGAACTAAAAATATGATAGTCACGATAATGCAATTAATACTCTGAGTGGTAAAACCACCATGGATCAACCTATGTCCATTACGAATAAGCCAAAGAATAGTGTTGATCCAGTTGCTATTAAGAAAGCACCTGATGTATAAGTAGAGGAGTTATTAGATGATGAGAATAAAAGTATGGGAGATGAAAGTAAGGGTAAAGTTGAGGAACCTATTCTAAAAACCATTCCAAGCCCTCAACAACCTTATCTGCAAATATTTAAAAAGAAGTAGGACTAGAGTAAATATTAAAAGTTTCTATCTAAGTTGAAGGATTTTTCTATAAGCATTCCATTAGTTGAGGCATTAAAGCAAACGCTTGGCTATGCAAAATTCATGAAAGATTTGGTTACTAGTAAGAGGACAGTGAGCTATGATCTTGTTGGCAATGTTCATCACTTTGTTTCCTCTGGATCATTAGTATAGAAGAAGGAACACCCTGGAGCCTTCACCATTCCATGCACTATTGGGTCTTTCAACTTTTCTCAGGCTATAAGTGATCTAGGATCAAGTATTAATCTTATGCCACTGGTTGTGTTTAAGTAGTTGGGGTTAGGATCACCAAAACCAACATCAATGAGATTGTTGATAGCCAACCAAACTATGAAAAAGTCAATTGGTATTCTATGTGATGTGTTGGTAAAGGTGGCATCTTTCATCTTCCCAACTAATTTTGTAATACTTGTTTGTGAGGTAGACTTCCAAGTCCCTATAATCTTGGGAAAACCCTTCGTAACTATAGGTAGGTCATTGGTTGATATGGAGTTGGAACAGATAAGGTTCTAACTCAAAGATAAACATGTAATCTTCAACGTATGTCAAGCAATGCAACAACTAGACAATATAACAGTTATTTGTGTGATAGACACCATTAATGATACAGTTGAGGCAGTGAATGTTCAAATTTAGGAGAGATAAGGTATTGAAGAACTAGCAACAATGATTATGAATTTTGAGAGTGATGGAATAAAGGAGTACAATGAGATGGTTGGTTCTCTGCATAGGAGAGGTTCATATACATATGCTCTGAAGAAGCTTGATCATGTTCTGAAGAATAGAACCACTCTTATTTCTTGTCCATCAGTTGAACAACAACCATTCTTTGAGTTAAAGGCCCTCCCATCCCATTTAAGCTATACTTTCATAGGGGCCAACAACATATTTATAGTGATTATTATTGCGGATTTGATAAGGACTGAGGTAGAAACATTATTATTTGTATTTCAGAAGTTCAAATAAGCTATAGGTTGGACTATTGCAGATATTATGGGTATTCCACAAGGAATTTGTACTCACAAGATCAAACTTAGAATGAACTATATCCGAAATATTTAACATTAGCAACTCTTAAATCTTCCTATGTAGGAGGTGGTAAATAATTAAATCATTAAGTGGTTGTATGGTAGTGTTGTTTATCCTATTGCTGATAGCAAGTGGGTTAGTCTTGTTCAATGCATCCCAAAGAAAGGTTGCATTATTATAGTTCCAAACAAAAAGAATAAGCTAGTGCCAATAAGACCGGTCACAGGTTGGAGGGTGTTCTTGGACTATAGAAAGTTGAACACATGGAAACAAAAGGACTACTTCACAATGCCCTTCATTGACCAGATGGTGGATAGACTTGCGGAAAGCGGCAAGTACAATTTTTTGGATAGTTATTCAGTGTATAATAAGATTATGATTTCTCCCAATGATTAAGAGAAGACAATGTTTACTGCCCATATAGGGCATTTTCAGTTAAGAGAATGCCATTTATCTTGTGCAACACTCCAGTGATATTTCAGAGATGCATAATGTCCAGGTTTTTGACATGGTAGAAGACACCATTGAAGTATTTATAGATTTTTTTTGTAGTTGGTGATTTTTTTATGAATACTTGATTTACTTAGCTAATGCTCTACATTGATGTGAGGAGTGCAACTTGGTACTTATATGGAAGAAGTGCCACTTTATAGTGAAACAAGAAATTGTGCTTGGGAACAAGATCTCTTAAAGAGGCATAGATACTGACAAGGAGAAAATTGAAAGTAATTGAGAAGTTGCCACCACCAATTTTGTTTAAGGTAACTCAATGATTTTCGTGTCATCCAGGTTTCTACATGAGATTCATTAAGGAATTCTCAAAGATTAGAAATCCCTTACGCAAACTTCTTGAGAAAGAAGTGAATTTTGATTTCAATGATGCATGTCTCAAAGCATTTGAGTTATTAAATAAATGGTTGGTGTCTTTCTTATCAGTGTGTCCCTTGATTGGTCCTTGCCATAAGATATTATGTGTGATAAAAGTGGATGGGCTCTATGTGCTATCCTAGGCCAAAGGCAAATAAAGATTCTGCACTCTTTCTATTATGCCAGCAAGGCATTAAACACTGCTCAGAAAAATTACACTGTGAATGAACAAGAGCTATTACCAGTGGGTTTTTCCTTTGATAAATTTTAGTCTTATCTTATTGGCACTAAGGTTGTTGTCAGTACGGATCATGAAGCCTTGAGATACTTAATAGTGAAGAAAGATGCAAAGGCTTGATTGATTCGTTGGGTCCTCTTGTTGCAAGAGTTAAATTGAGGTAAAAGACCAAAAAGGTATAGAGAATCAAGTTGCTGATCATTTGTCTAGACTTAAGGATAAAGTAATGTAGAAAGTAGGGAATGGGCTTTAAATTGATGATACTTTTCCAGACGAGCAGATTTTGGCAGCATTGCAAGACCTAATCCCAGGTTAGCGCACTTCACAAATTACCTGGCAAGTGATCTAGTTCTAGAAGATCTATCCTTCTAGCAGAGAAAGAGATTTATGCCTTAGTTAAGGAATTTTTTCAAGGATGAACCTTACTTATTCTAAATCTATAAGGATGGGGTTATTCCCTGATGTATCCCTGAAGTGGAAATGATAAGCATCCTTAAGTCTTGTCATTCTTCACTAGTTAGGGGTCACCATGGTGGAATTTGACAACCAACAAAATCTTACAATGTGGGTACTACTGGCCTACAATATACAAGGACGCTCATGACTTTGCTTTAGCCAGTGGCTAATGCCAACGTCAAGGCAATATCTCTAGGAACCATGAACTTCCTATGACCCCTATTTTACAATTGTAGTTGTCTGATCTATTGGGTATGGACTTCATAGAACCATTTATGAGCTCCTTTGGTATGAAGTATATTCTTGTGGCATTGAACTATGTGTCCAAGTTTCTATTTAAGAGTCTACTTAAGAAGTATGGTATCAAGCATAAGGTTGCAACACCTTATCCCCCTAGACTGGTGGATAGGTTAAGGATCTAACAGAGAGATTAAGTCTTTTTTGGCGAAGACTGTAATGCCAATAGGACATATTAGACGAGAAAGCTAGATGATGCATTATGGGCCTACCAAACCTCATTTAAGAATCCCATTGGTGGTTCTCCATATCAGTTCGTATATGGCAAGGCATGTCGCTTGCCTATTGAACTTGAATACAAAGCACTATAGGCATTAAAAAAGTTTAATTTTGAGTGGAATGATGCAGCAAAGGCAAGAATGAGTAAGATGAATGAGTTGGATGAATTTTGACTACGAGCTTATAAGAATTTTGCATGTCATAATGAGAAGGAGAAGCTGCATCATGATTGCAAACTCGAGAAAAGAATATTTTAGCAAGGTGACTGAGTATTTTTATACAACTCACGACTTCAATTATTTTTAGGTAAGTTGAATTCTAGGTTGTATGGTATATTTATGGTAGTGAGAGTGTTTCCATATGGTGATTTAGAGTTAAAGCGTGATGGTGAATCCCCATTCAAATTGAATAGGTAATGAGTAAAGCACTATATGGGTAATAGTGAAGAGGTTAAAGTTGTTCTTAAAATAGACCTTGGTGAAGACTGAGTAACCTAGGGAAATGAACCGTGTTGCGATGTTAAATCAAGCGCTGCATGGGCGGAAACCCCTGGGGATGGTTGGTGAAGTCAGAGTATCCAACCTAGCTATGTCATGTCGCGACATTAAATAAAGCGCTTCGTGGGAGTCAACCCATGTTTTGTAATTTATAAATCATAGGATAATATGTGTTTTTAGTGTGCATAACTGAAGATTGCAGGTCATATGAGCTCTTAATCATAACCAAACATTACAGCTCATGAACAGGAGTTGGAAGGAGCTGAAACTCAAATCACTTCTAGGTAATTTGTTTCTGGAGTCATTAAGACTCTTAAAATACGTGGTATTGATTGTCTACGACTTGCCACATTTAGGCATAATGACTCCAGACCCAGGTAAGGTTCTATGTCTTTACAGAGGGAGCACTTGACTTATAGTCAATGGTTACAAGTTGTAATCATTACTCATAACCAAGCTTGACAGAATAGGGGTCCCGATCAAACCGGCCCAAATTGTGATTTAAAATAAAAGAGAACCCAAAAAGGTCACACGAATCACTCAAAATCATGAACTCCCTCTAAATTGCAAAGACTAGCACACTCACAAACAATCCATATTCATCCCACAATGAAATATCAACAAAGTTCGTTCCTCCCAAAGTACGAAATTTGGAAAATTAGGGTTTAAACTTATTTAAAGTCGAGAAGGGCAAGTCTTAAGCGAAAAAAGTAAGTAGTTTGAGCTTTGTGCTTTGATGTTATATTTAGAAAGATTGTTCCTCAATTATTTAAGAATTCATAGATTTCTTGATGAAAACTACATGCAATCCCTAATCATAAAAATTATTGTTAAGTGGGAAAAGAGGAAATTAAACATTATGTTTGGGAACTACTTAGGGATGAATGTATGTAACGTTGTAATGATATTAAATGAAAATTGTGTGAGGGGATTGAATATCGGAACCAACTTAGGATAAACTCCTATGTTACGTTTATATTGAACTTCTAAAGACAGTTAACGAGTCGTTACAAGGATCCTAACCACTGATAATAAGGAGGATTAGAAGAGTATGGGTTCTGGTACCATTACGACTCAAATATGCAATTCGTAATCAATCCCTACAACTCGTATTCTGAAGTCATAATGACGGTGGGTGCTCATGCATAGTAAAACATGTTTCTGGTCCACTTATAGTGTTGGTGATGAGTCTTAAACAAACCTTATGACTCATTAAGAGGACTTGTAATGTGACCAGTAAAAATTGACTTATCTTCTATCTACCTTGTGACTAGTTTACCCTAGTGGTACCCAGTGGATATGACTCATACCCCCTAGTCGTAATGAGTCCAGAACATATACACTGACACTAAATTTTTTGGTTTTTCTTTGGTCTTCATAAAATTCACTAATTGGTCTTGTGCAACAAGGTAAGTTCAAATGGCTCCAAAACGTGATTCATCATAAAAAAAAAAAACAAAGAAGAACACCAAGAAGAAACCTGCTCCTAAGTATGATTACCAATTGAGAAACGAGAAAACTGATGAGTCAAGCGGTGACCTCAAATAATATCTAGTAAAGGAGCAGGTTAAGCTTAGAGAGAGCCTATCTGGAGGAATGAAAACAACTACAGCGAGACCTCTGCTCCCAAGAAACCAAAAAGAATGAACATCCCAGAAGTTCCTCACTACACTCACAATCATCTTTTGATGACGATGATGATGATGATGATAAAGTAGAAGAAATTTCATGACCCAACTTATCTGGTCATGATGGCCAATAGGCAAGCCAACCCCTATTCCAAAACCACTAGTAACGGACTACTCAATAATATAAGGAAAAGAATGCGGAATAAATGAAATAAATATCAATACATTATAAATTCTCAAAACCTAGTGGTATCAGTGCAAGTGCATCTAAAATAATAAGAGTAGAAAAGTGAAATATCATGAGAAATACACTCATACGACTTATCACTGAATACAACATGGATACTAGTGTAATACATAAGAGAGAATAAGTAATACTTCGAACGTCAGGAGCTCACTCTAAGTCTCCAAAACATGGCTACGCTACATAATGCACACAACAATGGTGATAACCCGTACTATGATCTGCACACTGCAAAAGTGTAATATGAGTACCGAATGAATGGTACTCAATAGGTAACTGCCAACTGAGCTCCAAATATAAAGTAGATATACACAGCATATAAGCATAATTGAAACTACAACCAAGAGTCCAAAAATCATATAAAAAGTCAATGAGAATAATAAGGGGAAAGTAGCCTGTTCAAGTCCAAAAGTATAATATAATAAGACTAAGTTAGTATCAAGGTGCACTATCCTATTCCAGCCATATTGAACGTACGTCAATACTATGCAGGATATTCTAGGCCAATATACAAATTAAGAGCGAAAGAAATAGATATAGAAATATACAAGTAGAAGAAATGAATATACAATATGAACAAACGAATGAAGGGAGATACGGTAGTGCCATCGCTTCATATATCTAGATATATATATATATATACACACATATAAACATAACATCATCTCAAATTATAACCTTGATTATCATATCCTCAATCTAAGACCTCATCATAATACTACCATGATTTAATACTATCATAATCAAGGTTTCTAATCCACATGGCTAGACATGAAATAATCGTGCATCGTAATCAATCATAAGATATAAGAGGCCAAAGACATACCTCAAATCTCGATATCGGATCAATGGACAATCTCCTATAAGCTAGCCATAATAACAATCATAACAAGTATAATAACAATATCAACAACCACGTGAATAATCGGTTACTACAGACAACCAAATACCTAGTTGAGCCTATACGTACCCCCACCGCCCTGGTTTAAAAAGGTTCAATCCACATTCAACAACGAAAGGCATATTCTTCACCCATATCTATTCAACCATCCTATATCGGTTGATAGACATCGGTGGATACTGGTGATAGGCATTGCGTATGTAAGATTAAATGCAAGGTACACAGTGAATATCACAAGCTCATCATCATAACCATCTCCATCATAACTATCATCATCATGACCATCATCTAGGTAATCAACCTCAAGGCTTGCCGGGTATCAATATAATATCACAGTACCCTCTGGTCTTGTCAGGTATCAGTATAATATTATAGTATCCTCAGGACTCAAACTAGGTATCAATATCATCACAACTAGGTATATATATCATCACAATCTTCAATACAAATATATATATATATATATAATGGGTGCAAACACTCAAGCCATGGCTAAAAGAGTGTAAATCCATAAGTTTGTTGCCCGGAATGATATTTGGGACTAAATCATTATAAAACTGTAGAAAAGGTCGGAATATCCCACGATCGAAGTAAGTGATAGGGTTGAATCATGGAAATGACCTCTGATTATTAGCCTAACCATTTCTTGACATAATCATTATTCACTTAATAGCTAATATCTTGCACCTAGTGAAGATTCACGACTAGACCATAATCGCCAATTAATAAATATTCATTTCTAACCATCATAATACCACTAGTCACCATCTATAAAAAACCACTAACCATCATTTAAATAGTTTATTTATCTATCAAATAACATATTTTATTATCTAGCATTATCAATACATAAATCCTTACTTAACAACTAATCAACATCAAAAACTCAGTCATCAATAGAAATTAATCATTACCAACATTTAACTTTGGCATCATCATTAGCCATGTATCATCCATAATTGCTAGATAACATATTTAAACTAGATAAGGTTCATTAACTAGTACATTAGATTTTCATCCATCAAGTACTATAGTCACTTAATACACAACTAGCTCCTACATAGCCTAAACCTTATTTAGGAAGAACAGTCATAAGATCGTATTTCAGCTGGAATTACTTCAATCACGGATATAATAACCAAGAATGTACCAAATATATGCATGTCATCACCAGTATTCAATCAAAGAAATAATAAGAGTCGTACTTCATCTTTCTTCATCCCATACCGGAGAGACATGCATATAAACATATACATATATATATCCATATCCTTTACTAGGATAAACACTTCTTGGATAACCAATAAAAATCAAAATCATGGCCTTTGTCCCTATAACGTGTCTGGAATAATCTCAACATCATAATCACGGTCTTACGCCTATAAACATATCCAAAACATGTAGTGATAAAAATATTTATAAGACATAGCATATCTACAATCATCTCAGATATATAAAGTATAGTATCAATAAGCATATAATCATCTCACATCTAAGAGGCATAACATCAATAAGAATATAATCATCTCAAATCTAGGAGGAATAATATCAATAAGCATATAATCATCTCACATCTAGGAGTCATAATATCAATAAGAATATAATTACCTCATATCTAGGAGGCATAATATCAATAAGCACCTAATCCCCTCACATCTAGGAGGCATAATATCAATATGCATATAATTATCTCATATCCATGGTGCATAATATCAACAAAATTATAATCATCTCATATCAGTAGGTCACACATCATGACTATGAGGAATATCACTTTTCCATACGGATTATCACATCTAATTGGAATATCATCTCCATAGGCCTAATAATCATAAATAATAGGAGAATTATCTCTAAGGACCCAACATTATAACTAAGAAGTAATTGCATCTCTATAGGCCAAACATCATGTCTCTGAGGAAATAGCATCTCTATAGGCCCAAATTTCATTATTCGGGGAAAATACATTATCATTCAATAAGAAAAAAAGCAACCTTATACTAAGTTTTACTAACCTAGACAACGCCTAACATCCGTAGCTTAGTCCATAAAACTAACACGAGTCTTGTCCTCAGTGGGCTAGACAATCCCATTTCTAATCCTCAATTTCCATAAGTAGACACACTATGCCTAAACTATGTTAAGGTATCAAGTTCAACTTAAAAATGTCAAGTAAGCCATATTCAAGCCTAAGATATTAAACTTCAACTAGAATAAGGGCATTCAAGTCAACCCTATCCAAATTATGAATTGAGTACCACCAAACTAACCCAAAAAGCTTAAATATACTAATCATGCATCCAATGCTAAAACCACATCCCAAACCTAGCATTATATCATATCTACACAACAAATTAATCCAAACTAAGGAGAAGAAAGTAGGATTCTAAAAGTTTATAAACATACCATCTTATGGGTTCAAAACACTCATTTAATCCCCAAACATCACTAATCAAGTCTATGTTATTCTACTCTTAATCAAGCCTAACACCTAATTCATATGCAATATATATCACATATCATCTACGAAGAAAAGTTGACATAATCCGATCATAAAGCTAAACCACAAAACCTCCTACCATTCACCGAAATCTCCTCTTCATTCCACAATCCCAAAATGCCAACACACTATCAAAATAGTAATCTACACATCAATATGAGTCTAATGATACCCATATTGCACCATTGTGCTTTAGGTCCAAAAAATGACACCAAAACTCCAAAGTGGGTCCCACATACAAAAAATTCATTTTCAAGGTTAACCCAACATGATATCAAGCTCATAATCATTAAGGATCCATACCATTAAGAAATGGGTGAAAATGAAGCTAATTTGGGCTAAAATCAAGCCCTCAGTGAATTTAGGATTTTGGGTAAACAAAAAAGAATTTCATAAATAAAGTGATGAAATCTTACCATAATCCAAGTGAAAATCATGATAATAGTTGTTTAGCAACTTCCTAAGTCACCTACAACGATCATTTTTGAGTTATTACACTTGTTTAGGGGTTCTAGGTTTCAAAAATCGGTCAAAAATGGCCAAAACACGGCTTATCGAGTCCTTATAAGCCAATACTAGGTATGGAGATAACTCTATCATAGTCCTAGGGGACACTATTGGGATAATGCAATCTCCATACAATTTGTTCCGATCGTGGTTTCTCCTCTGGGCACCAGATGACAGCAAAATCAAAATCTTGATTTTGATCCGTGAAACAAATTCAGAATCCAAATAACATGATCCAGTAGTTAATCCAAGTGTAAACCACATTTCAAATCCATTGGAATCACCAAAATGTTCATCCAAGATCGTTTAGGTAAAAAGTGGGGCCCACACTATAGTTTTATTTTTTGTGATTAAAACCGCTCAATATCCTAAAATAAGTGAGGGATCTTTGGGACCTAAACCAACTATCCCCCTATCCTAAAATCAGTATTTTGGATGCGATGGAAAAGAAAGATTTTGCATCCGAGGTTGTTTCAACCAAATGTGGGTACCACACCCGTATTCTATTTTATAAATTTTAGACCAATGGGTCAAAATGAGCTCGAGTGCATTAAAAGCTCATATGCTCCTAAAAGTCACTGGGCCCTTATGCTCCTAACATGACTTCCTAGTTAACCTTAACAATGTGAGAACACTTGCAAGGGATTTCACCACAGGTATCCCTTTTTCAACCAGCACTCTCATTCTACTTCAAAATAGCCAAAACTCAACTCAACCACTAACTTGCCTCAAACTAAACTTAGAAGGATGATGCATGCAAATTTGAACCACATATTGATACCGTCTCTATATCCACATAAATCAACAAAGACTCATCCGAGCAAAAGCCAACCTAAGTCGTGAGTTATACCACCAAATCTAAATCTAAATATGCCTTCCTTTACTATTTTTCACCTTCTATCTACTCCAAGCCAAGAGAAAAATGACCTGAGTCTCGCCCATGTAGTCTTATTATGGAGAACTCAAACAATTGAAGTTTACCTATTGAAAGTCTATGAAACATAAGAATAAGCTCATAAGGCGATGTCTAGGAACATAAATGGAGATAATCGAGCGATGTAATCCATGCCAATGTTGCAACGAGGTCGGATAAAAATCAAATTTAAATCTCAAAATCCAAGGTATAACTACTTATCACTGAATATTCCATTCCAGGATGTGTCATCCACTTAAAATGAAGTCATACTGAATCCAACTCGATTATATTACTCCAATTGAGTAAATCATCCAAAATTCCCAACAAGAACTAAATACCCAAGGTGAAAGATGAAAGAATTAATATGGGGCCATGGGTTATCATCTAAATACTTATCAACCATATTCCATCTGAGGTTGAGGAGACCGAATAGGCAATCCGTGGAGTAGGCTCAACGAGCCTATAAATGAAATATGAACTAAGGCAAGTATAAAATGAAAGATTTACATAAGCTCTATTTCACCAAGCTAAAATTTCAATAACAAGGATGAATCGATCGATCTCATCTACCCGAACCAAACTTGAAGAAGAGTAGGCATTAATGCTCCCAATCTATCATACTTCTAAATTGCCATTCCAAAGTGTCAAATCAAAAACTGAGCCAATAAGGCTATATCAATGTCAACTACTCCAAATTGACTTTAGTATCCGAATATGACATATCCAAGATAAATCATACCATGACACAATTGAGACATATCAGAAGAACAAAAATACCACAGGGATAACCACAGAGTCAAAACAGAAGCAACTAACTCTATATGTACTGGGTGGCACAAAATATAGCTGCAAAATCGAACTCATATAAAAGGATAAATCATTGGATAAAAATGCAAATAACCTACTCCATATACATTGGAGGGCATGAACTATCAAAACTTACTCAAAAACACCCCAAGGCTACAAACCACACTATTAAAGGAAAAAACATTAGCAACTCAAAAAATGCAACTTAAGTTGGGAATTAATCCCTCCAATACTACATCTAGGTAAAGAATAGCCATTTGCTAAATCATCAAGGAGAATCACTCCACTAAGCCTTACTCGGTCAAACAAACACTCAGATAGTGATTTCCTAAATCCACCAAAGAATTACATTATCAAAGAAGAAATACCAACCTCAAAATCATGGTCAAAGTCGTGACAGCCACCAGAGACCCAAAGACTCAAGATAATGAGTTTCCAATTGCCAACTAAAGATGTAATCAAAGAAAAGGCCACCTAGTTGTAACCTTCCAACTCCACTACACAAAACCATGTCAAATTAAGAAAGCAGCATTAAATCTCCACACTAATAACTAGGGTAAACCATCACTAGGGAATAAACCCAACAAATCTATAAGTTGAATCCACGATATCTCAATCTCAAAACCACTATTGAGCGATGAAATAGTCATAATCGAAGAACAGACCTCAAACTGGTCAATCGCACAAATAGGCTATATAGGAAGGGATAGCAAAAACAAAAACCTTTGCAACACAGGAGGCAAGTTTAAGAGTCTCAAACTAAAGAACAGACAATACAACCAAATCTCTGACCCTAGAATCATATTAGCACCATAGAAGGTCAACTTTCCTTTTATATCACAATACATCCCCGAATCAATCTAATATAGCTAAGCAAGAAAGAACACAGTTAACCTCACCCCACTAGGGGAAAGGAATCATCAAATCAATCTATATCTACTCAAGCCACCAAATAATATCACAAGATAATAAAATTCTAACTTGATAACAATAGTCTATACAGCTACCCAGCGAGGATCAAATTCATCAAGGAACAACATCAAGCAATATTATCAAGTAATATCAATAAACTCACGTAGTGGTAGCAATAGAACTAGAAATATCCATATCAACATACTAAATAGGCCGTACCAAAATGAACATCAATATCATGTACCCCTCAAAGGCGACAACAAGGCTGATGTACTAAGAAAAATAGGACTCAAACCCAAAAACTACACCCATAGGGGAAAATATCAATATAGATCTACTCTATCCTCGACTAAAAAAAATAATCCATGGAGTTGTAACATAATCATCCATTTAGTATAATAAGGTACTTAATGATCAGTATTAATTCATCAAGGCGTATAATAACAAATGTTCATGAAAACCCCAATACACATAATAAGAGAGAAATACAGGACATAAAAGCACACAAATCTTGGTGACATTTGCAATCACATGCCTTGCGGGCATACGGAATAACAAATTTGAATAGGTCCTACTTGGACCAACTAATTGAATTATCAACTGGCTACCACACATACTATAACTAACTAAAGATGCCACAACATCATGAGGCTGATATAAATAAGTTGAATGAAAGGAAATCCCATGTTAGGGATACTCCATAGACTAGTGTTCGTGTCTCTACTGTTGTAGCAACTTTAGAAGCATCAATATGGAGAAAATACAAAATGAGCCCATATGGCTGGCCAACTGATGCTGAGAGAAATCCATAAAATTTTGTCCATAATAATAAAATCATAGTTTGTCTTAGGAACTCTACGCTACAGGGAATACATGGAAACTCTAGTTGATCAACTATCTCATACTTGGGGTATTCTCAAAACCAGTGTCTCATCATGACACAACCAAACTAAGAACCTAGAATACTTTGAGATACTATCCCCCATAATCCAAAATAGTCGCCATGGCTCAAAGAACCATACAACACTCCACAAGTTTGACTGTGGGGACTCTGTCTACTATGATCATCATGACTAACTTGAGGATTACTCATAGTATGGAATACTTTCTGCGTAAAGTTAATGGGTCCCAGGTGAAGCTAAACTCTACTAGAAGAATCCTCACTCTAGGATAATATACCAATAGCACTATATGAATGCCATACCTCTTTTCGCTCTTTCTATAGGTCTCCATACTTGTTCTTATGATGGTCATTTTATAATAAACATCCTAATGGAAGGAAGATTTAGCTGCTATCTAGTGCTTTATTGCCTAAAAGAGTGAGAATGCTAACCCTCTAGCACATCCATGCACCAATGTCCATCTCAAAAAGATATAGCATAGGAAAATTCCAAAACCACACAAGAAATTCAATCTCGTACTCAAAACTGGTAAAACACCATGATGAACACAAAAGACCCAACTCTTGTTTAAAGACTGCTCGATGAATCAAATGGAGTCCATGGATGAGAGGGATCTATAACATGACTCAAATTCTTTATAACGAACCTGGAAGGCTGAAGTATTCACTAGCTTTACTGAAGCCTAAGATAGCCTAAATTTTTTTGGCTAGCACTGAAGATCTTTAATATCTATCTCTGACTCTGTATTTTGTTGCTATACTAAAACTCTTAAAATAAGTGTTGAAAGTCTTATTCGCATCTGTGGACAATGTTGTATCATCCATCAAGGATAGAATGGAGTCAAAGAATATATTTGAGGTTTATTTGAATGCGGACACTTGATAAGAAGTCAAGAAGTGAATTTCGTAAAATGTCACTATAGCCTCCCGAAGTTAGGTTACGGACGTCTATGCACCAATCTACAAAAAACTGCTAAAAAACTAGCTCTTATACTAATACTTCTTGAAATATAGGCTCTGATACCAATTTGTCATGACCCAATTTCTTAGGTCATGATGGCACCTACCATAACCCACCAATAGGCAATTAAACCTATACACTGGACTAGCTAGTAACGGACTACTCAACAGTATAAGGAAAAGAATTCAAAATAACTGAAATAAATATCAATACATAATAAAATACTAAAATCTGGTGGTATCAATACAATAGCTTCTAATAAAATCAGAGTACAAAAGTGAAATATTAAGAGAAATACATGGATATGACTTATCTATGAATATAACATAGAGACTAGTCTAGTACATAAGAGAGATAATTAATACTACGAACATCAGAAGTTCACTCTAAGTCACTGAACCATGCATACTCTGCACGATGCACACATCAATAGCGATAACTTGTACTATGATATCTAGGCTACAAAAGTTTAGTATGAATACCAAATGAATTGTACTCACTAGGCAACTACTAACTAAGTTCCAAAGATAAAATAGATGTATACATCATATAAACAGAATGGATACTATATCCAAGATTCTAGAAATCATATGACAAGTCAATGAGAATAATACGGGGCAACAATCCTATTCTTGTCCAAGAATCGAACATAATAAGACTAAGGAAGTATCATGGTGAACTATTCTCTTCTAACCTCATTTAATAGATGTCAATACTATACCATATATCCCAAGACAATGTATGAATGAAGAGCGAAAGAAAGATACATATTAATATACAAGGCCAAGAAATGAATATACAATATGAGAAACAAAAGAAGGGATATATGGTAGTGCCATCTCTTCATATATATATATATACATATATGAGGTCATCTCAAAGAATAACCTTGATGATCATATCCTTATTCTTAGACCTCATTATAATACTACTAGGATTTAATAATATCATACTCATGGTTTCTAATCCACATAGCTAGACATGTAAAAATCATGCATAGTAATGCAATCATAAAACAGAAGAGGCTGAATACATACCTCAAATATTGATACTAGATCAATGTCCAATCTGCTAGCCATAATAACAATGATAACAAGGATAATAGCAATATCAACAATAGCATTAATAATCGATAAATCTTGACAAAAAAATACCTAGCTGAGATTATGTGTACCCCCACTGTCATAGGCTCAGAAGATTAAATTAACATACAATAACACAAGGCATATTCTTTACCATATCTATGTAATTGTCCCATACTAGCTAATAGACATAGGCGTATATTAGTGATAGACTATGCACATACAAAAATTAATGAAAGGTATATAGTCAATACCATAATCTCATCAGCATAACTATTTCTATCATAACTGTCATCGTTATAACCATCATCATCTTAATCAGCCTCTGGCCTTACTAGGTATTAATATATCATCACAGTATCCTTCGATTTTGCCAGGTATCAATATCAATATGTAGTAGCCTTCGAAATTGAACCAGGTATCAATATCATCACAATAGTATCCTCCAAACTCAAATCAAGTACATATAACATCATAATCATAAATACATGTATATAGATATATAACAGGTGGACAAACTCAAGTCGTGGCTAATAGAATGTAAATCCATATATCTGTTGTCCGAAATAATCTTTAGGATTAAATCATTATAAAAGTGTAGAAAGGGTCAGAATATTCCACGACTGAAGTAAGTGATAGGGATTAATCATGTAGATGACTTCTTCCTATTTGCCTAACCATTTCTTCACATAATTATTATTCACTAAATAGCCAATATCAATCACCTAGTCAAGATTTACCACTAGACCATAATTGCCAATTAATAAATGTTCAATTCTAACCATCATAATCTAACAAGTCACCATTTAGTAAAAGACCACAAACCATTATTTAGACACTTTGTTTATCTATCAACTAGCATATTTTATTATCTAGCATCATTAATACAGAAATCCTTGTTTAACGACTAATTAACATCATAAACTTAGTCATAGAAAGCAATTAATCTTCACTAATACTAACTCTATCTTCATCATTAGCCATGTATCATCCATAATTGCTAGCTACCATTTTTCAACTAGATAAACTTCATTAACTAGTACATCAGATATCTTGCCATCAAGTACCATAGTCACTTGATAGACAACTAGCTCCCACATAGCCTAAACTTTATTTAGGAAGAATAGTCATAAGATCGAATTTTAATTGGAATAACATCAATCACAGATAAAATAATCAATAATGTATTGAATCTATACATGTAATAACTAGTATTCAATCAATGGAATAATAAGGGTCAGGTCGGAATGTCCTTCATCCCATACCGGGAGATATGTACATAAACATATACATATATATCCATATTCTACAACCATATCGTTTAAAAGGATAAACACTTCCTAGATATCTAATAAATATCAAAACCACGTCCTTTGTCCCAATAATGTGTCCAGAATAATCGCAATATCATAATCATGGCCTTAGGCCCGTATACATAAAAAGAACTCATATCTATAAACATATTATTATGTTGTCGCATATCTATAATAATCTAAGATATAAGAGAAATTATAATAAGCATATAATCATCTAACATCTAGGAGTCATAATATCAATAAGCATATAATCACCTCATATCTAGGGGCATAATATCAATAAGCATATAATCATCTCACATCTAAGAGGAATAATATCAATAAGCATATAATCATCTCACACCGATGAGGAATAATATCAATAAGCATATAATTATCTCATATCTAGGGAGAATAATATCAATAAGCATATAATCATCTCATATCTATAGGTCATACATCATGACTATGAGAAATGTCACCTCTCTAGAACAATTATCATATCTTAGAGGAATATCATCTCTACAAGCCTAATTATCATAACTAATAGGAAAATTATCTGTAAGGACCCAACATCATATCTAAGAGAAAAGAGCATCTCTATAGGACTAATATCATATCTAAGAGGAAATAGAATCTATATAGGCCCAAATATCATTACTCGGGGAAAATACATCATCATTCAATAAGGCATGAAGTAACCTTATACTAAGGTTTATTAATATAAACTATGCATATCATCCGCAGCTAAGTCCACAAGGCTAACACAACTCTTCCCTAAGTTGGCTAGATAATCCCACTACTAATCCTCAATTTCAATAATTAGGCACACTGTGCCTAAACTAGGATAAGGTATCTAGTTCAACTTCTAGATGTCGAGTAAGCCATATTGAAGCCTAATATAGGAACTTCAACTAGAACAAGGGCATTCAAGTCAACTCTACAAAAATTACAATTTCACTACCACCACACTACCCCAAAAAGTTTAAATTTACTAATCATGCTTCCAATGTTAAAACCACATCCCACACCCATCATTATATCATTCCACTCTACAAATTAATCCAAACTAGGGAGAAATAAATAGGATTCTAAAAGGAATTAAACATACCATTTTACTGGTCTAAAACCCTCATCTAATTGCAAAAAGTCAATACTCAAGGCTAAGTTATTCTACTCATAATCAAAACTATCTTCCAAATTCACATGTAATATATATCATACATCATCTATGAAGAAAAGTAGACAGAAGACTGCCTTAAAGCAAAATCACAAAACCTCCCACAATTCACCAAAAGCTTGTCTTCATTCCATAAGCCAAAAAAGATAATACTCTATTAGAATAGTAATCTAATCATCAATATGAGTCTAACAATACCCATATTGCACCAATATTCTTTGGGTCCAAAAACAACACCAAAAACACCAAGCGGGTATCATCTAGGATAATGCATTTTTGAGATTAACCCAACATTATATCAAGCTCATAAATCATCAAGGAACCATAGCCTCAAGAAATGAATGAAAACAAAGATAATTTTAGGCTAAAATAAAGCCCTAGGTAAAATTGGGATATTGGGTCAAAAACCAAGATATTCATAAATAAAGTGATGAAATCTTACCATAATCTAAGAGAAAATAATGATAATAGATATTTGGCAATCTATCAAGACACCCACAATGATAAATGTTGAGTTATTACACTCATTTAGGGGTTCCATGTCTCAAAATGGGTCAAAAATAGCCAAAATATGACCTATAGGGTCCTTATATACCCATACCTGGTATGGAGATACCACTATCATGGTCCTAGGGGCTGCTATTGTGCTAGCCTGATCACCATAAAATTTTTCACACTCATGGTTGCTCCCCTGGGCACCAGATGACAACAAAATCAAAATCTTGATTTTGACGCTCAGAACTTATTTGAAATCCAAAGAACATGATCTAATAGTAAATTTCTAGTGTAAGAAAAATTCAAATCCATTGAAATCATCAAAATATTTATACGAGATATTTTTGGGAAAAAGTGGGGCCCACACCTATAGTTGTATATTTTCATAAAATTCACTCAATAGCCTAAAATAAGTCCTAGAGCCTTGGGACCTGAACCAACGGTCCCCCGACCTAAAATCAATGTTTTGAATGTGATAGAGAATTGGATTTTTGATCCGAGATAATTTTGACCACATATGGATCCCACACCCGTATTTTGATTTTCCAACTTTTCAAACAATAGATCAAAATGAGCTCGGGTGCATTAGGACCCAAACCAAAGACAATCAAGCCTAAAATAGATATTCTGGATCTACTATCACAGTCAAAATTTTCATTGGAGATTGTTTCATTAAAGTTTTTCCCCAGTGGCTATTTGGAACCAGTTAATATTTCAAAATAGGGAATTGGCTATAAAAACCAAACGAACTGCCTGGTAACCAAACCATTAGTCCCAGTAAGTCATAAATGATTTGGGGCACTATGGAGAAGCTCAAACAATAAAGATAAGAAAAAATACAAAATATAACCTAAAGGGTCATTACAAGAAAATAAAGATGGAGCTAGTGAGGAGAAGTCAAGCTCTTAGGAGGGAGAGACAAGGAATAAGGGGGAGGTGCATGTTATCCCCAATGATGTTAAGCCACCACCACCACACAAAGTTTAATTATCTATCAAACCTGCTTTGGCACCTATCATTGAATGGTAGGTTTAACCTAAAATGCAGGAAATATATAAAGAGGGATCGCAGATAAACAAAGCCACATGTAACCTAACAAGAGTGATATATTTGGAGAAAAGATTTACTACTACAAGAATGTCTGAGATGCCTGAGTTTGCAGTGCAGTTTCAATAATATGGGTTTTAGTGGATGACTACAGCTCATGGGAAATTTAGTCCTTGATTAGTGCGGGAGTTCTATGCAGCTTACAAGGGGGCTCTAAAGAGGCAATACCCATAAGGAAACTTATGGAAGGGTGGTGATCCAATCACCTCATTGACTATTAACAAAGTTTGAGTGAATGTATCCCTATGAACTATTTTGTGATTCTTACATAGTCTCAATTTCTAACCATCAGTAAATACAGTAAAATTTAGTGATACATATATAAAATATGTAAAATAACAAAGAAACAAATGGGTAGGGAAGATATAATGATGCATTTTTAGTGGATAGCGAATATCATTACTTAAAATAGGGAAAAAAGAAGTTGGATATTTGGTGGACCTGGAGTAAACTCATAAAAAATTGCAAAGAACTCTTTAAACTTTGAGGCAAAGGCATGGCAGATTCTGGCCCAGCATATATTGTCCCACTATTAGGGACAGTGTTCTTAGTCTAATGTGCACAGCTTTGATAGCAGGGCTCATGGCTAGTTATGAGTTTGATATTCTGTGAAGTGGGCACTAATAAAGTAATTTTGGCATTCCCATAATTGTTGACGCAAATATACTTAGAGGTAGTAGTGCAAAAACTACCAGATATTGATTATTATATTGAGATGAATAACACCACTAATTTAGGGTTGATTCAGGTTGCAGCGAACCCTATGACTATGCACGAAAATCCAAAAGCTGCATTTCTTGTAGTGGCTCTCTAGAATAGGGATGCAAATATTAAGACTACTGGTTTTACTAATATAGATGACACTTTGATTGAAGGTGAGTAGTCTCATCCTCATCCTTCTAATACAACGGGTCTATCTAGCACTCTTACTCCCCCATAGGCTGCAGCACCATGCCAATCTTTATCCAGGTCAGCTCCGGTAAGTTTTGTAGTCATCTCATAGGCTATGTTAAATGTTATTGTAAAAAGGTTGACTATTATGGACAAGAAGGTGCAGTTAGTAGAAGAGGGGTATAACCCTGGGTTGACAACGGACAGAAAGAACAAAATAGAAAGATCTAGATAAGATTGGATTATTTTGAGTAAAGTGCCATATGTCAAATCAAATATGGACAAACCCCTTCTATAGTAGGAGTAAAAGATGAGGTAGCCAATATGCTGAAGCTGGTTTATAAATATAATGCCCCGAGTCTAGTAACCTAGATGTTATACGATGCTCATAATCTTGAAGGACCATAAGCTAACCCATGACTGGTACATTCTAGAATAATTGAGTAATAACACCGCATAATGCGGAATAATAGAGTGAAATGTAGTAAAGTTCAAAACTATAATACTGATGAAAAGAAAATAATAAAGTCTGATAAAACATTAGAATCTAAAATACTAAATATTGTTTGAACTCTAGTCTGAAAAGCCTCTAACTGAACTGTTTGAATTGTGAATTTGATAGGACAACTGCCCAACTAACTCCATCTATTAAAATTCAGAATCTAATGAGATAATGAAATAAAAGATTATCCTCAAATGTAGAGGACTCACTGCTAGTCTACTGGTGCTAGCTGAATGTATGAACCACTAAGAATGCTCTAGGGCCCGTACGTCTGAACCTATGGTATAAAACATAATAGCATAAAAGAAAAGTATGTGTCAGTACGTATGCATATAATGGTACACAAAGTGAGCTAAGGCTGAATGCAAAGGTTCATATGCATGAACTATAACTGGCTGAATAACATGAACATGATTGCATAAGAATACATGTATGAATACATAACTGTAACTAAAGTCATAAGGATTCTGAATACTCCATTTACTGATAATATGGATTACTGATAATTGATATAATTGATAACTGATATAATATTTACTAAGTGACTGTATCTGATAGTCCTATTTTTTATAAAACTAGCTGAGTTTTGTACAGAGCTGAGTGACTCTATCTGACAGTCCTGAAATCTCTAGAACTATCTAAGTTCTTTACTGAAGATAGAGACTGAGACTTTGGGAGGTAATCATCTAACCGGCATGCCCCTTTTCTGAATAGATTTAGGGTCCAACCTATAATCCTAGTTGGAAGGGTGTTAGTATCGTGCCATGGGTAAAGACATTGAAGTGATACCCTTATCAAGCAGGTTCTCAAATGAGAATGGTGGGACCCTCAACTATCAGGTTAAGGCACCTTATCAACCCTTAACTAGCAGGTTTTAATGTCTCAACCTACACTGGCTACATAGTTTTGGAATGCAAGGACTGCTTCTAAGGATCACACCCTCTACTAGCAGGTGAGTCCCTCTCCTTGGGTTCACTCGATGCTGAATCCTACTCCCAACTGAATAGACACTGAACTAATTTCCTTGTTTATACTAGGTTGAGTGATCTATTACAGATTGTACTAATTAACTAAACTAAACTAAGTTTACTGAGTTTTGTTTATTGATGGAATACTTTTGAGTTCTATTATCTGACTGAGTTTACTGAGAACTAAACTAAATATTAAATGGGACTAGATTGATACTGAGTTTATTGAGTTTTCCTGAGTTTTGTAACAGAACTAGAGCACTACTGATCATGACATGATTGAGACTATTCTATAACTAACACTGGCTCTAGGCACAACTAAATTGTCGGGTACTAAATACCCCCAGGACTCAATAGCATAAAAATAATAAGACATGACTATTCTTAAATACGTTACAATAGTCAACAACTCAAAATACGATCTATAAGGCATTTCATCAATCGCTTGAAAGTCACGAACTTCCACATGAGTAGGGATGCATACTAACACATCATAATTTCATTAAACCAATCTCATGAGCATTCCATCAAACACATACAAGGTATAGCTTTAACATGGAAGACATTGTGAACATGTAGGTATAGCATAAATTCATCATTTAGACCACCAAAGGATCAGAAAAGCACCATATTCTCAATTTAACAGTTTATCAAACATATGGTAGGCGTAGCTTTATACTTGGGTATGATCAATAATGCTAATACCCATGACTTCATAATTCAAGGTTTTCAATATAAGATAATCAAAATTCAAATTACATGCTATCATATTATCAAGAAACGCATACACATTTCAACTTGGAACATATTCCACAACATCAACATGATTACATTCAAACCCACAACATGGAAATCACAATTCATGTTTTTAAAAGAAGTTTCTTGAATTCCAAGGGTGGAAGGGACCCTTGGATGAACACTTTGCACACCTTGTTGAATAATTTCTTAAAATAAATAGTGGAATCTTGAGTTCTTATTTTGAAATTTAAAAACCCTAAGGCTTGCTCTTGAGAGAAATTGAGGAAGAATGTCTTTATTTCCTCTCTAGGGTACTAAATTTAGTGTTTTGGGGGCTGAGAGTCAAGGAAAAAATGACTCAAATACCCTCAAGAATGTGGTCTTTTAATGAGTGAAAACTACATTGCGATGCACTAGTCGATGTAGCGCGTCGATGGTACTAACATGTTGCGCCATGATCGCGCTGACTTACTAGAATTTGACGCTAGTAGTTGGAGAAAATATTAACCAATGCAATAGGAGACGTGGTGCACCAAGATCACATTGGTACACTATTTTGGGATTCCAAAAGATCTTCAAACGAAGTTCAAAAAATCCAAAACTTATCCAGTAACACCTATTGACCTTCCTGATTGTGAATTAACAAAAATATAGACATTTAAAGGACTTTAAGGTCACGAAATGAGATTGCCAACTTTGAAGGACTAAAAATAAACTAAGTCTGAATACTTAGCTAGAATTTTCTAAGTTTCAGACCCCTTAACAATCTTAAAGGACTAAATTAAGCTAGGAAATTTGTGGGGTCTTACAATATCTCCCCCTTAGGAACATTCATCCCCGAATAAGACTGACTAAACTGAGGGTACTAGCAGGATGAATCTACTTACTGGATATGAACATCTTGGACATGACTATAGGACTGATATAACTGATATACTGCATTATCACACTGAACATGCATATCTAATGTATGTGTATATAATTGAGCTGGTTGATGAATACATGACTGGGAGTACTGATAAGATGAGTTTCTCATATTGATCATGCATATCTGATACATGAACACATGAATGAACTAACTCATGAACATATAACTTAATATCCAAAGGTAAATGATACCAAGTTTGTAATGGAAATCTGAGCATGAAACTAAATAAGCTTAAGAAAATCCATTACCTTAGGCTAAGTCTAGATTAGCGTATAAAAGGTGAGGATACTTGGTCCGCATGTCTACTTTTTCTTCCTAAGTAGCTCCATCAATGGACTAATTCTGCCAAATAACTTCGACTAGAGGGACTTCTTTGTTCCTTAGTCTGCGAGTCTGGTAGTCAACGATTTTGATTAGGATCTCTTTTAGAGAGGCTATTTTTGATATCTAGGCCCTCTATAAGGACTAAAACTATTGGGTGACCTATGCACTTCTTTGGAAAGAAGACACGAAACACTGGATGGATTGAAGATAAATCTGAAGACAATTTGAGCTCGTAAGCTACTTTGCCGAAGCAATTCAGAATTTTGAAGGTACCAATATATTGGGGACTGAGATTTCCCTTCTTGACGAACCTCTTCACTCCCTTTATGGGAGAGATTTTAAAATACACATAATCATTAATCTTGAACTCAAGATCCTTTTTGTGTACATCAACGTACGATTTCTGTTGGATCTAAGCTATCTTGAGCCTCTCTCTGATCAACTAAACTTTCTCTAAGGTGTCTAATACCAAGTCAGGCCCTACCACTGTGGCCTCACCCACTTCAAACCAAACAATGGGATATCTACAGCTTCTCTAATAAAGTATTTCAAATGAAGCTATCTTAATGCTGGAATGATAGCTGTTGTTGTATGCATACTCAATCAAAGGTAAGTTGTCATCCCTATTTCTTTTAAAATCTATCGTACATGCTCATTAAATATCTTCCAAATCTTGAATGGTACTTTTTCTTGACCATCTATCTAGGGTGAAAAGTTGTACTGAGTTGAACTCGGGTGCCAAGATCCTTTTGGAATACTTTTAAAAAATAAGAGGTGAAATGGGTACCTCAATCTGAGACAATAGACAATGGAACACCATGTAATATGACCAACTCTTTGATGTAGTGTTTGGTATAATCCTCAGCTGAATAAGAGGTATAGACTGGAAGAAAGTGTGCTGATTTGGCCATCCTGTCTACAATGACCCAAACTAAATCATACTAATGATGAGTACGAGGCCAACCCATCATAAAATCCATATTCACTCCTTCCCACTTCTAGGTAGGAATACTAAACTCTTACATAAAACCACTAGGATTGTGATACTCAATCTTAACCTACTGATATGTCGAGCACGTATCCACAAACTCTGCAATATCTCTTTTTATCCAACTCGAGTAATAGATCTCCCACAAGTCACGGTACATCTTAGTGGCCCCTAGATGAATAAAGTAGCGTGTACCTTGTGCTTCTAGAAGAATTCACTGTCTTAAGTCATCAACACCTGGCACACGCAGACGACCCTGACAACACAGAACACCATCTCTTCCTTGGAAGAAAACCTTAACCTTCTAATCTATGATAGATTCTTTTAACTTGACTATACTGGGATCTCTATCCTAATTCTCCTTCACCTAAAAAACTAGAGATGATTTTGAACTACCCTACAGCCATACATTACCCTCTACTAACTCGACTAAGTTGATACCTAGTCGGTCTAACTGATGTACTTCCTGGGCTAACTTCTTCTTACTATCCTCAACATAAGAAAAACTAACCATAGATAGTCTATTGAGAGCATCAACCACTATATTAGCCTTGCCTGAATGATAAAGGACACTCATTTCATAGTGTTTCAACAACTCTAACCACTTTCTTTGATGGAGGTTTGGATATTTCTGAAAGAGTATACTTGAGGCTCTTATGGTCAGTGAACACATCAACGTGCACCTGATACCAATAGTTCCTCCAAATCTTTAAGGAAAAAACTACAACTGCTAACTCAAGATCATGAGTCAGATAATTCTTCTTAAGGGGTTTAAACTGTTTGGATACTTAGGCTATGACCTTACCATATTACATGAGGACAAAACCCAAACCTACTCAATATGCATCACAGTATACCACATACCCATCTGAACCATCTGGAAGAGTCAAAACTAGAGTTGAGGTGAGTTGAGTCTTCAACTCCTAAAAACTCTTCTCGCATGAATCTGAACACTGAAATTTGACTTTTTTATAGGTCAATCTAGACATGGGGGATGCAATAGGAAAAAATCCCTTAACAAATATTCAGTAATAACCAGCCAAACCTAAGAAACTCCTGATATTTGATGGAGAAATGGGTTTGGACTAGTTTCTCATTGCCTCAGTCTTTTGGGGACCAACTCTAATGCCATCACCGAAAATGATATGGCCAAGGAATGCTACTGACCTTAGCAAATATTCACACTTACTGAATTTGGCGAATAACTATTGATTTTTGAGAGTCTGCAATACTATTCTGAGATGGTCTGTATGATCATATTCACTATGAGAGTAAAAAAGGATGTCATCTATGAAAACTATGACGAACATGTCCAAGCACTATTTGAACACATGGTTCATCAAGTCCATAAAAGCTGCTGGGCCATTGGAAAGAACAAAGAACATGACTAAGAATTCAAAGTGACCATACCAAGTTTTTAAAGCTGTCTTTGGAATGTCATATTCTCTGACTCTGAGCTGATGATACCCTGATCTGAGGTCTATCTTAGAAAAGTAACTAGCGCCCTAAATTTTGTCAAACAAATCATTAATTTTGGGAAGGGGATACTTGTTTTTAACTATGACTTTATTTAATTAGCAGTACTTAGTGCACATCCTGAGAGCACCATCTTTCTTACACATGAATAAAACTTGTGCGCCCTACGAGCACCCACTAGGCCTAATGAATCCCTTATCTAGGTGATCCTTTAATTGTTCTTTCAATTCTCTAAGTTTTGCAGGTTCCATTCTATATGGCGAAATAGATATGGGCTAAGTATCTGGGGGAAGATCAATTCTAAAATTAATTTCCTTTTTAGGAGGAATTTTAGGAAGATCTTGGGGAAATACATCTGGGAATTCACATGCTACTCAAACTGATTCAAAAGTAAGAGTTTTTGAATTGGAGTCCTTGACTCGCACAAGGTGATAAACACATCCATTAGATATCATTTTTCTCGCCCGAAGGTAAGAAACAAGCTGACCCTAAACGCTTAAGTACTACCCTTCTACTCTAGGACGGGTTCATTTGGGAACTGGAACTAGACAATTTTGTTTCTATATTCGACTGAGGCGTAGCAGGAATAAAGCCAATCCATTTTGAGAATGACATCAAAATTAGTCATCTCTAATTTGACTAAGCCTGCTGAAGTTATTTTCTAAGGTACCATAACCGAACAGTTCCTGTATACCCATTGGGCTATGATGGATTTACCCACTGGGGTAGAGAATGAGAAAGACTCTGGTAGAATTTGAGGACTGACTCCAAAATCAACTGCTATATAAGGAGTAACAAAAGACAAGGAAGCTCCTTGATCTAGAAAAGCATAAACATATAAGTGATATACTTGTAACATAATAGTGACCATATCAGGAGAACATTCCTAATCCTGTTGGGACTGAAGAGCGTAGAGTCTATTTGGATGTTTCCCACTGGTGGCACTGGATGCGGTACCCTTTTGATTTAGGTGATTAAACTTAGTTGGAGGATGGTTTCGCTGACCTTGAAAACCTGAATGGGATAATCTTTGACTTTGTGGCTTGGCTTGCCATATCCATAATAAAATCACTACCATCTCTACAAATAGCCTAATTGTTCTTGCCATAAGTTTGATAAAGTGGATTGGTTTGGGCACTACTGACACTACCCTGAGACTTAGAGCCTGGCGCCCTATCTCTATTATTGTCTCTAAATTTTTTCACTAGAGCACTAGCTGAGGATGGAGCGGGAACTAAAGATTTTAGATGGAACTGAGAATGATTCCGACCCTCTGACTTAGGCTGAGCAAAGTTAAAATAGCCTATTTTAGCTCTTTTGTTTTGCTTCTCTCTCTCCTTATTCTTCTGCTCATCTATCTGCTAAGCATGGATCATCAGCCTAGCCAAGTCCATCTCACTAATCAATATTCTGGTCCTACACTCTTTAACCATACTATCATTCACCCTAGACACATACTTACTCATTCGGGATCTGCTATCTGCCACCACATGAGGAGCATATCTAGCTAATTAAGTAAACTTTAGAGAATACTCTTTCACTATCATATTTCCCTAGATTAGATTAATAAACTCTAACACCTTAGCTTCTCTTAGGAGAAAAAATCCATCTAGAAAAGCAGTGGCAAACACCTTTCATTCAATGGGCCCTCTATCTAAGGCTCTCTTTTCTTTCCATTATTTAAACTAAGGGTCATCCACATCCTACAACTAATATGCAGCTATCTTAGTGTTCTCACTAGCTTTCACCCCATAATATCTGTAATATCTTGCACTTGATCAAGGAATTCTTAAGGGTCCTCATCTGACTTAGACCCCAAAAATATGGAGGGCTCATTTGGGTGAAGTCTCGAATCCTGGAAGCAGTAGTAATCGCCACTGGGTTGGCCAAAATAGCAGTTGAGAATTTATTTAGGTTTGCCATAGAATGAGCTAGGGTGGTGAATGCTACTCTATACTCTATGTGGGAGACATTTTTGCCTAATGGATTAGGCTGGTTAGGTTGAGGGGCTGGCTGGTCTCCCGTTCCTCTTCCCTAAGTACTCTTTCATGGAATTTTTTGTAACTAAAAGAGAAACTAGCATTAGAAAGAGATTTTAACTGGAGCTCATGCTCGCTCACACGACATGAATACTGAATGAAGGGAAACTATTCCTAAAACATCTTATAGCCTCCTAAACATAAAAATTATGTGCTACACACCCATGCATAAAACTTTACTAGATGTGGCTTTCAGACTTCCTAGGACACTATTAAACCTTAGGCTATGATACCAAGTTTGTAATTCCCGGAGTCTAGTACTCTAGACGTTACAAAGTGCTCATAATTTCGAAGGACCACAAGCTAACCTATGACTGGTACCTACTGTAATAACTGAGTAATAACACCACAAATGCAGAATAATAGAATGAAATTCCATAAGGTTCAAAACTGTAATACCGATAAAAAAAAAATGATAAAGTATGATAAAATATCAAAATCAAAAATACTAAATAACATCTGAATATCTAGTCTGAAAATTCTCAAACTGAAATGACTGAACTGTAGAGATGATAGGATAATTCCCCAACCAACTCCATCTATTGAAATGTTGAATCTAATGAGATAATAAAATAAAAGAATATCCTCGGATGTTGAGGAATCACTGCAAGTCTACTACTGCTAGTTAAATGTCTGGACCGCTAAGAATGCTCTGGGGCCCGTACGTCTGAACCTATGGTATAAAACACCATAGCATAAAAGAAAAGTATGCGTCAGTACATGTGAATGTACTGGTACATAAAGTGAGGTAAGGATGAATGTAAGGGTTCATATGCATGAACTATAACTGACTGAATAATATGAACATGACTGCGTGAGAATACATGCATGAATACATGACTGTAACAGAAGTCATAAGGAATCTGAATACTGAGTTTACTAACAACATGGATTACTGATGACTGATATAACTAATAATTGATATACTATTTACTGAGTGACTATATCTTATAGTTCTATTTCTAATGGAACTAGATAAATTCCATACTAAGCTGAGTGACTATATTTGACAGTCGTGAAATCTGTAGAACTATCTGAGTTCTTTACTGAAGACAGAGACTAAGACTAGAGGAGGTAATCATCTAACCGCTATACCTCTTTTCTAAATAGATTTGGGGTCCAACCTGTAACCCTAGTTACAAAGGTATCAGTACCATTCCATGGGTAAAGACACTAAAGAGATACCCTCATTTGGCAGGCTCTCAATTAAGAATGGTGGGACCCTCAACTGTCAGGTTAAGCCACCTCATCAACCTTTAACTAGAAAGTTTTGATGTCTCAACCTATGATGGCTACGTAGTTATGGAATACAGGCTTATTCTAAGGGTCACACCCTCTACTGGCAGGTGATTCCCTATTCTTGGGTTCACTCAGTGCTAAATCCTACTCCTAACTGAATAAACATTGAACTGATTTCCCAGTAGATACTAGGCTCTACTGATCTATTACTAATTGCACTGATTAACTGAACTGCTCTACTGATCTATTACTAATTGCACTGATAAACTGAACTAAACTGAGTTTAATGACTTTTGTTGACTGATGAAATACTATTGAGTTCTGTTATCTGACTGAGTTTACTGAGAACTGAAATGAATACTAAATGGGATTAAATTGATATTGACTTTACTGAGTTTTCCTGAGTTATGTAACAGAACTAGAGCACTACTGATCGTGACATAATTGAGATGTTCTGTAACTGACACTAGTTCTAGGCACACAGCTAAGTGGTTGGGTATTAAATACCCCTAGGACTCAATAGAATGAAAATAATATGACATGACAATTCTTGAATACTTGAAAATAGTCAACAACTCACAATACGATCTATAAGGCATTTCGTGAATCACTTCAAAGTCATGAATTTGCACATGAATAGGAATGCATACTAACATATCATAATTTCATTAAACTAATCTCATGAGCATTCCATCAAACACATACAAGTTATAACTTTAAAATGGAATACATTGTGAACATGTGGGTATAGCATAAGTTCATCATTTAGACCACCAAAGGATAACGAAAGGACCAGTCTTAATTTAGCATTTTATCAAACACATGGTAGGCGTCGCTTTATACTTGGGTATGATCAACAATGTTAATACACATGACTTTATAATTGAAGGGTTTCAATATAAGATACTCAAAATTAAACTTACATGCTATCATAGTATCAAGAAACATATAAAGATTTCAACTTAGAACACATTCCAGAACATCAACAGTATTACATTCAAACCCAAAACATTGAAATAAAAACTCATTTTTTTAAAAGAAGCTTCTTGAACTACAAGGGTGGAATGGACCCTTGGATGATAAATTTACATATCTTGTTGAAGAATTTCTGGAGATAAACAGTGGAATCTTGAGTTCTTTATTTGAAAGTTAAAAGCCCTAAGGCTTGTTCTTGAGAGAAATCGAGAAAGAATGTGTTTATTTCCTCTCTAGGGTATTAAATTTTTTGTTTTGGGGGATGAGAGTCGAAGGGAAAATACCCAAAGAATGCATTCTTCTAATAAGTAAAAACTCGATTGCCAACGTGCAGGTCGACACGGCGCATCAATTGTACCAATGTGAATCCAACGCATCATGCAAAAATTATACTGACTCACTCAAATTTGACACTGGTAGCTGGGAAAACTATTAACCAACATGATAGGTGATGCGGCACACCAAGATCACGTTGGTACAATATTTTGCAATTCCAATGAAGCTTCAAACAAAGTTCAAAAAATTTGAAACTTATCCGGGAACACCTATTGAACTTCCTGATCATGAATTAACTAAAATATAGACATTTAAAGGATGTTAATGTTACGAAATGAGAATGCCAACTTTTGAAGGCCTAAAAAAAACTAAGTCTGAATACTTAGCTAGAATTTTCTAAGTGTAGGACCCCTTAACAATTTTAAAGGACTGAATTAAGCTAGGAATTTCACAGGGTCTTACAATTAATTATATGAAAGGTCGGTTTTCCTTATGCCTAATATTATTATAGAGGTACAGTCTGAGGTAGAAATTTCAAATATTTAGGGTGTTGTAGTTAGGAAAGAAAGAAGAAAGAAAAAGAAGGATAAAAAAAAAATAGACACAGCACTGAAGATGAAAATATTGAGATGGCGGTGCAAGGGATCATTATGAGCGAGAGAGTGTAGTAGATAAGGTATCAAGAGATGATAACAAGTACCGCTAGTTCGACATGGGAAAATGAGGATGTTGAGAGTAACAACAACATAGACCCAACACCGAACAAAATACTAAGTGCACCGGATATGATAGATACCATTATTATGGGCATGGTATCGATAGCTGATGGGACTAATGGTGAGAAGAGTGAGGCCAAAGCTGAAAGTTCTGATGTTGATAGAGTATGAGATGATGCCTACAGATCCCAGGTTTTTCCTTGATCCCTGTACTATATTTCTAAATACACCAAGGATAGTGCATAGGTATTAGTTGGGGGTAGCCATGTACCACAGTCGCCACAGGTTATAGTTTTCACATTTCAAAACCCATAGTCCATAGTTTGAAAAAAAATTATACACCGACATGTTTGCATGTTTATGTTGATTTAAGTGTGTTTTTGTGTTGTGTGATGCTCAAGTAGCAAGAAAATTTGCACTGATGGTGGTAGACATATTTTGAATGGTTGTGCTAAATTTGTGGAAGCTACTTTGGAATATTGGTACGCTTCCTAAATTTTTGATAGTTGTGTGATATGTGTATACGTTAGGGATAATTGTGAATCTAATAATGGAATTAAAATTAGGGATAAAACAACTGTGTCAAACAATTGCATAACAAGATAAGTAGTAACTAGCAATATGACCCTATACGATGTGTGTGTGTGACGCGTTATCTAGTTTCTAGTATGTATGGAGTCCAAAACTTTCTCGATTGATCTTCCCTAGATTTTAGGATGGTCGGTTAGGAGATTATCATAGGCCATTTTTGTTATTCATCCACTTTAGCCTAATTTCCCAACCAAATGATATATGTGTCCCTTGATCCAGATGTTTAAGCCTTAATAGACCTATTTTTTTGTACACTAATTCACCTTCCTATTTAGATTATAACGAACCTATTTTTGCTCTAGTCCACCTTGGGTACTATGCATCTTAACTCAAGCAAATTGCCTAAGTTGAGGGTGGCTATCATAGAGGTGTGTGGTATCGAGTGGGAATGAAGAAAGAGTATGAATAGAAAAGAAAGTTGGGTGTGGTAGAACAATAGAAAAATTGAAAAAAGTACAAAAAGATAAATAAAAATAAATTGTGAAAAATGAGCAAAAAGAGAAGCATAAGAAACTACACCTAGTTTGAACAAATCAAAAAGGAATAAAAAGGCAGAAACAAGGGCAGAGTGAAACAAAAGTTGAGAAATAATTGGAACCTAAAGTAATCTTAGTGTCAAGGAGGCTTTTTCACTAAAAAATTCCCAAAGATATCAAACAAGCCCCAAAACCTACATTTCAAGCTTAACAAATTCTTATAGTGATCCTAACTCGACTGTTCGAAAACTCCAAGAAAAAACATATGGGCAAGCATATGGAATTCTGTTTAAACCGATTAGAACTTCTTTGTGAGTGCGAGTATCTCTTGATTGTCCCCAAATAAATATGTCAATCTATCTGAGTGAATGGGACCTTTTTTATTGTGAGGATACAGGGTTGCTTTGTTAGATTACTAGACTGTCCGATTAATACAATTTGTATTTATTCCTAGTTGTTCGTTGCTAATGTAATGCCATCATTGGATTTATTTCTATCACATTAGTGTACCAAATCAATATACGTAGTTGGGTTCTTGAGATTCTAAAACTAAGAAGGGGTAATGTGTTATAAACTAAAGTTGAAAATTTACTGCCGAAGTTATCTTAGGATTTTCCTATTGAAACATTGTCTTTCTGTGTTTTTTATTTTTATTTTACCTGAGGACATGCAAATATCCTAAGTTGAGGGTGCTAATATTCCTTGTAAACATAACACATTCGTTGCCTAAATAAGGGATTCATGGTTGACTTAGGATGTTTTTGTTAGATATGATGTTTTTCTGTGTGGTGTTAGGTAATATACGATGACAGTGGCATGGGACTATATAAAAGAGAAAAAGTTCTAAGAAGTCAAATAACTAGTCAAGCTAAAAGTGGTCAAGTCACCTTACGACTCTTTGCTTGAGTCGTTATGATACCACGACAAAAAGTGAATCTGAGCCACTTAGTAGATTGACTATGACTCGTAAAAAGTGGATACGGGTCATTGGGAGAACTTGTAAGGAGACCAGTGAGCTATGAAAAGGTACGACATTGAAGTTATAAAAGACTATGAGTCATAAGATCAGACTACGACTCATAGTAACCAATCATAAGGAGACCAGTATGTAAAGCTCTGAAGTGCAAGGTTCAAATACTAAGGAGTGAAGACCATGAGTCGTAAGGACTAACTTGGACTCGTGGTGATGAGTCGTAATGACACCACAAGCTTAAATCCATGGAGATAAAATTTCCATATAATGGTTACGACTTGTAATATACAACTCATAAGGAGACCTAACAAGTCAGAAAAATTGCCAATCTACTTTCCCGATTTAGTTTTTATTAGTATTTCCTTATTGTTTTAAGATATTATAAATACCTTAGGGTTATTATTTTATTAGGTCATGTACTTTTACTATTTTTTGAAATACATTCAAATACATTGAGGATTGATACAATTGTCTTGGATTTTTGGTTTTGTATTCAATTAGAGATTTTGGATTTTACTCTTTCATAATTGTGAAATTAATTACATGTGTTCTTTATTGATTATCATAGATTAGTGCATGAACATAAGCGGCTAATTTCCTTGACTAGGGTTGTGGGAACCCCAGCGAATTAGCTACATAAAAGAAATGAGAGATTAATCTAAGCTAATGTAGTTGCATGTATTTCCTCCTTCGTATTTACTGAACCCATGCTACTACAAAAGCTTGGGAATTCCCTATATTCGAGAACATCTCCACAAGAGATTTTGAGATTGGGAAAAAAAAGTTATAATTGTGATTTCGAGGCTATTAACCCTCATCTAATAAACTCGATACATCAAAAAATGAGAGTTTTACTAAGGTTATAGACAAGGGACAACAAGGTAACACCTGAGACTCACATGGTAAAGGGTGAAATCTGTCAATGCATTTTACAAGATGGTTGATAGTACATTGCTTGTCAACTTTCCATACAAAGCAGGAGGTTAGGTTATTGAACACAAGAATTTTACATAGTTGAGAAGATATGGGGAACACAATCCTAGTATTCATTTTCTTTTGTTTACAAACTCAAGCATTCAAGTAGTTACTTAATGTTGACTTCAAATTCCCCCATTTACTTTTCTGTACTGCTCGCGGATTTCATCAAACTTAAGATACTATTCAATATTTTCCCTATGGGTTTAACCCTAACCTTAGTTAGGTTACTATATTTGTCATTGATCAAACAATACTTCTTTAGTGGTTTGTTTTGGGCGACATCAATGGCAAGAATAGTGCTCTTAATGAGAAATCTTATCTCTATTAGTGGTATGTCTACCTTCTTTCTAATCTCACACAAATCAAGTGCCTCAATATCACTGAATTAGGCTAATACTCGGCCCTCAAAAGCATCCTTACAAAAATGCACCCCAGCTTACAGCTATAATATCTAAGCCTTATGTAAAGCCTATAATCTACTCTCTATCACCTCAAGTGTCATCCAGACCCAGGGCCTGATCTGCCCATTCAATGCTATCACCTGGTCTTCAACATTCTCTAGCCGGGCGGTGGTAACTCTCTTTCTATCTCCTAAGTGCTGTAAAAACTTATTTGATACAAAACCATACCTATAGCAGCAACTATAATAGACGTGCAAGAGTGTAATGAAGATGTCACAACTATCTCGAAAGAGGAAGCTAGAACTGACGTAGATGTACTAGGGTCTCTTTTACCTATATACGTATCTTGGGGCCACTCTCTACTCTGCTATCTCAAAATACATACCAATAACAACATTTATTTCCTCTCTATCAGTAGTCTCTATAGGAATTGATGGGCCCTCAAATTGGGACAGAATCCTTATTGGGGTCGTAGAAGACATCTGTACAAGTACTGGGTTAGCTGGATCTTCTATCATTCTAGTTTGAGCCACTCCCATTACCTCTACTATCGGACAACTCCTGGAATCTCTAGAACGTTGGCCTTATCACATAGCAACTATACCAAACAAGGATATAGTTAATATCATAACCATCCACCATGATCATAATCATTATTGCACCTTTCCAACAAAACAAGTTTCTGCTGCAGTCTGACATAATTTATAACTTACTACTAGCCACCAGAACTTTACAGTTAAATTCAATGTCACCTTATTAATCACACCTTGCCCCTCGACCCAAGGGGCATCAACACCAATAGGTAAAATATAACTAGCTATTCGAATCGCCAAACCTTCACTCTTACTCTTATTCTCAACTTCTCACATAGAACATCTATCATACGCCAATCTCAAATGGTAATCAGACTCTACTATAGATACACAAACTGTATAATCTAGGCTAAAAAGAAATATCAATCATGACCCCTCTCATAAGAAACTTCTCTAACTATGGCTACTTTATATGCCTCACACATCTAAGTATAGTCAAAGATACTATGGCATGGTAGGAGGCGTAGAACTCCCGCACCAATGTTGGGCTCTATGAAACTAGGGGTCTAGTTATCCGCCCCCACTGATACTTATCAAATGCAACCTACATCAATGGTGCTCCAAACAACCTAGACAACTCGATTGGTATCTCTTCATAAATAGACCTCTTGGGCCAGCCTATCTCGATCACAAGAGTGTCTCTCTTATAAAGCATTGGTAGTCCTTCTGAACACTATCTTAGGTTCACCTCATCAATAGGTTTGGTTGATATGTATGTAGGGTTGGAGGCTTGATCTGTCTGATTTGGTGACTTTGTACGTGGTGGTGTCACATAATGTGAAGGTTGGTTTGTACCCTCCTCAGACTAAGGTACTGCTAATGACTGATCCTGATCTTCTACCTTAGACTTGTACTATGACCCCTCCTTAGTTTGGGATTCCTATGTAGCTACTACAGGAAGTGACTCAGACTCTACCTCTTCCTCATTATCATTATTTCCCATATTAAACTGGGAAAATATGGAGGTGATATCCTAGCCTTCTTTTTTCTTAGCCTGTGTACTAGTGTACTGATTTATGGCCGAGCTCTTGCCTGAGTGTAAGTACATTGTTTTCCCCTCTATAAGTAGTCTACAAGTGCTACACCCAGTGTAGCTCTAATGATAGTCTTTGTTGTAGTATTTTTCTAGGCTCTAGTCTATAGCTGCATCACTCTGGTCGGGGTATTTTGGTATTCTACCATCGACCCTCTACTCTTGGAGGAGTCATCCCTTCTTCTTGAAGGTGCAACCTTCTTATTTGAAGCCTTTGGTGCTATGTATACCTAAAAAAACAAGTGTTAGTGTCTGAAAGATAGTGAAGGATTGCAAAACTTAAAGAAAAACTACAAATTTTCCCTTAATTTTTACATCCCCATAGCTTATGCTCAACCCAAACATGTTTAATATGCACACATACTATTAGAATAAAAATTTTCAATACAAAAAAACATGCAAACTTTTGGGATTTCTCTACTTTTTCAACTTTCATCTTAAATTTAGGGCATAATCATATAGTTTAGTTCTAGAACAATGCACCACTTTGGGATTTTTTAGGTTAATTCAAGGATCCAAAAAATTTTGTTGATTAAAATTTTTGGCATGATAATGAACATATGATCTCACTTATTTTTAATTTTTCACATGATATTACTATTAGGATCCAAGAAAGTTACCTTTTATTTGAAGCACCTGAAGTAAAATATGAAAAGATAAAGTGAAACCCTAGATAGAATGTGTAGTTAGTGCCTTTGGACAAGTTGGTATCGAGAACAAGTCACGTTCTTGCCTTTTATCAAGTGTGGGAAAGTGGATAATTTTAATTTGAGAGAAAATAGGATATTTTAAAGTTAAATAGGGTTAAAGCGGCGGTTTAGGGGCTTAAATACCTAAGAGGGGTCATTCAGGGTTGACTGATGGTTGGTGTGGGACTGATTTTTAAAAAAAATTAGGCCCAAGAAGTATACCACTTACAGTACAACCTGTAGACTATAGGAGTCACCTACGGGTAGTAGCCACCTTCAATCCATAGGTGACAGGCCATAGGTGGGCTCAATTTTGTATCCTTTTTCCTACTCTTTAGACTTTGTATTTTGACACTTACTGTACTACTAAGGAAGTAATACCTGTTATTTACAACCTTATAATCATGTTTGCAAGTTCAAGACTAGAAAATCACCAAAAATCTTCAAAATTTTCTTTTAACATTCAAAGCACAACTTACTTGGCCCACGTGGGACTTATGACCTTCATGAGTTAGTCACAAAGCCCCCTTACCTAGATTATCATGAATGAAACAATGTATTATCATGTTTCAAGATGTTCCTCATGCTACAGTACATACAAAAAATAAAAACAATCATGAACACTCAAATAGTGGTTTGTCTCCCACCAATCACTTGATTTAGTATCTCGGCACGATATGGCTAGGTTGTTTACTCAGACTTCAACAACAAGCCCATGGGTTACCTCTCATACAGTGCTTGATTTAATGTTGTGGAATGAGGTGGCACCTTAAATACTTAGACTTCATCAAGTTACCAAAAGGAGTAACCTCCAGAATCATCAACAATGAATAACCAACACCCCCTCATATCGATTGGCTTTGTCAAAGTTCATTAGAAATTGAATGTGACTTCCTCATTATTAACTCTGAACATGAGCTCCCCTTTTTACATTTTAACCATTGTTTTACCCGTGGCCATGAACGATCTTCCCAATATGAAGGGAATCTTGAAGTCAACCTCACAATCCAAAATGACAAAGTCATCTAGAAAAATGAAGTTATCAACTTTCAGCAACACATCAAACAACATGCCCATGGGCTTCTTTACTATGTAGTCTGCCATCAACAACTAAGTAGTAATCAGCTCTGGATATCAAAGCCTAATTCATTGAATACAACCACCAACATCAAATTGATGCTAGCTCCTAACTTACATAATGCTTTGGTTAATCTAGATGTCCCTATAGTACATGGTATCATAAATGCTCTGGGATCATCCTTATTCTAGGTCAGAACCTTAGAAGGGACTACACTGTGGTGGTGCAGTCCACCAATGTCCTCAAATCTAGCCGCTCTTTTCTTTTTCACCAATTCTTTCATAAACTTGGCATACCCAAGCATCTGCTCTAAAGCCTCAAAGACAGGGTTGTTCAAACTAAATTTTTTAGTATCCTAATGAATTTCTTAAACTTTTCGTACTCCTTCTTCTATTTCAATCTTTGAGGAAAAGGTGGGGGCAGTCATAGAATTTGCTTCACTATAGGCCATCGACCTTGCCTTTACCTTTATACTTACCAACACTAACATTAACACCTAACGCTTTGTCTGACTCAACGGATGGTGTCTCATTAATGACTATGCTATTATTCTTTGGCACATCCATATTAGGCAAAAGAGGATCAATAGTAGACTTACCACTCTAAGTGGTAATAGAAAGACAATGACTATCATTCTTTGTATTTTGAACCGTGTTGCTCAGAAGAGTACCCGACTTCCTCTAATTTAAAGTATAAGACATTTGCCTAAACTGCTGCTCTAACTTTTCAATTGCAGTTTCATGAGACTCATCCTTCAAGTTCAACCCTAATATATCGACTTTAATCTCCTTAAGGCATATTTTTTTAATTTCTTTACCCTTTAATGATTTGGAGAACAATGCCTCTATTCTTGATTTCATATAATATTTTCCCGGTGGGATATACCTATCTCCCTTTCCCTAGTAGTCATCTTTCCTCTTCTATCACCATCACACTCTCTATTATGATCTATATATATATATATCTTCATAATACTTCTAACTTTGGAAACTTAGCTAGAATTTTCTAAGTCTGGGACCCTCTGACTTCAAGGGCCAGGATTAGGATAGTTTCAGACCTTGTGACCTGACTTGCCACATCCAAAACACACATCAGTGACGGCTTTACACACCCCCTTATGATACTTACCAAACTCTTTGTAAAGCAAATAAGTAAAATTCCTTCTCTCACTACCTTGGGCTTTGGAGCCTAGTGCCCTATCCCTATGATCATTTCTGAATTTTGGTACTGGCGCACTATCTAAGGATGGAACTAGGATTGAAAACTTCTGACTATGTTGAGAACAGTTACCATCCTGCAACCCTGGCTAAGAAAAACTATAGCTACTTGTTCTAGCTCTCTTATTCTCTCTCTCTTCTTCTTAAGCTTCTGCTATTCAATATGTTGAGGATGGACCATAAGCCTAGATATGTCCATCTCCTAGATACTCTACGCGTCGCACCACGATCACACCAATCCTTAGTACTTTTGGTCTTGCAAACCTACAACAATGTTAACCAATGTGATAGGCGATGCGGTGTGCCAAGATTGCATTGGGTCACTATTTTGGGACACCAAACGTTGTCTAAACGTGGTACAAAAAATTTGAAACTTATTCGGAAACATCTATTAACCTCTCTGATCATGAATTAGCAAGAATAGCGACCATTAAAGGACATAAAGATTGCGAAATGGGATTGCCAACTTTTGAAGGCCAATAATAAACTAAGTATGGAAACTTAGATAACATTTTCTAAGTTTGGGACCCCGTTGACAAGCTTAAAGGACTGAATTAATCTTAGGAATTTTACGGGGTCTTACAATATCTCCCCCTTGGGAATAAGTTTCCTTGAATGGGACTGGCTGAGATGGGAGAAATTATAAGCTGAATTACATAGTAAACATGAACAACTGAAACATGAGTACACGACTGACATGACTGATAAGCTGAATGTATCATACTGAAGATGCATATCTGATGCATGAATAGCTAACTTAATGAATGCATGATTGGGATTACTGGTAACCCAAATATATCAAGCTGGGCATGCATATTTGATGCATGAATACATGACTGAACTGACACATGAACATATGAAACAATATGCAATGGTAATTGATACCAAGTTTATAATGGGAATCTGAGCATGAAACTGAATACCAAGTTTATAATGGAATCTTATCATGGAACTGAGAGAATTCATGAAAGACTATTACCTTAAACTAAAAATACTGATGAACCCAAGATCACTTACTGGGCATGCATGAATGGGAACATGGGAACATATCTGAGTGTGAAACGTGTTATACAAACTGAATATCATAATCTGAACTGAGCACCTTGAATACATGGCTTGCGGTTGAGGTTAGAGTTTGAGGGTCAACTTATGAGTACCTCTTACTTCTAACTATATTCATTATAAGAAGAGAGTGTCATCTATATATCATAAAAGTTTATGGGATTATAGTGTATCTCCCCCTTGGGATACTAGATCCCTCGAAGAACATAGATTTTGTTGAGATAATGAAGAAAATTAGGGAGATTCACAAGGGACCTACGAATTGGATTGCAACTGAATATCTGGGATCTAAAACTAAGATGTGATGTATGAAATAAGCTAAGCACGCAACTACCTGGTGGGTCCATCTTAGAATGATTACATTCGTAGGACTCTGGATAGTGATACTAGATGGAACAAATGAAATCAAACCATCCAAACTTGTTTTCCTGACTGCTAAACTGAATTATTGGTTGCTTAAACTAACTTATACTTAACTGAAGTACTTCTCCGACACTCTTTTAACTATACACTCTACCTTAGTACAACACAACACTCAAGACTACCTAAAAAATTCACATAGTTATTGCACACTACTATTTAAATATAATACTCATTTGATTAACTGAAGGACTAATAATTGAACACTGGGTCTGCAAGTCTTAACTTACTCTGAACAAATGGACTAAAACTGTAGAGGATAATGCATAGAAGGTAATGACTAACTGGGTAACATGAGCTAACTGAGCATGAGTGAGTGAAAACTGTATTACCTTTAGAATGCAAGATTAGGCGTCTAATATTTTTTGGAAACATTTTATAAACTAGGGTACTGAAATACTACTATCTAAGTTATAGATAGCCATATGCTATGGTCGGGAAATCCTGAAACTAAACTGAGTTACTGAACTAATTATTGGGCAAGAACTAGTACTGAGATTGTAGCTAAGATGGTAATTGAGACTGTAACCATAACTAAGACAGTAACTAAAACTGAATAGTAGTTTATGAAACCGAGGTTCGACTGGTACTGAAGTACTGAATTCTGATGTCTAAGGAACTAATAACTAAAAGCCATGGTCTTGTAGGACTATCTAAGTCCTTTACTTAATATTGATGACTTAACTGATGATGTAACTGAGGCTTGAGGGATTGAACATCAACACCACAGATTCACTGAGGATCTAAACTGAGAGTATATGTGACATAATCTAAGTTTGGCTGATCAATTGTAATACCCCGCATGTTTCTAAGCTAGGAAATGAATAAGTATTCCTACGTATGAAATATCCTATCCCATGATTCATAATTGAGTACATGACTTACAATGAATTTCCTAGTGATAGGATAGCTTATGATGCATTAAGCATGTTCATATCAGTCACTTGAGGTAATACAAGCTAAGAGTTTTTGAATCAATCAAGTTTTAGTGTTTAATTTTGCAAGAGTCATATTTTAATGGGTATAGCTCGATGTTAATGTGGTATTTTGGATGATTTAGGCCCACAAAATTGTATATAATCAAATTAGATTTCCAACGATACCAAATTTTCCTTAATCCAATACCCGAGCAAAAAGTTATACCCATTTTCGTGAGAAACAGTAAGCATAGGCAATTGGTAAGGCGCCGTCTAACCCAAGTATAGGCGATTGGTTAGGAGCAGCCCAGACAAAGCATAGGCGATTACTTCGGCGCCACCGACGTAAATTCCAGGAGTCAAAAACACTACGTCTTGAGTTATTTTAATAGTTATTAAGTCTTTAAATACTCTTAACATGTCCCTAAACTTAACCCTTTGAAAATATATCTTCTAAACATATTACAACCCTATTTTCATCTCAAACCTCATCATCCAAGAGGACTAAAGGAGAAAAACAACTAGAGTTGCATAATTAAGCATGAATATCCGATTTCAAGAAAATTCCTCCGTCAATCATCAAGAATCTTTGTTCAAAGGTATGCGTAGTGTTCATCTACGGTTTCCTTTCATCCGTGGAGTTCAAAAATCAATCTTTAAAATACAAAAGCTTGGTTGATTGTGGTGATATGATCATACCCATGTTGATGCTTGTTTGTTTTCCTCTTTTTCATTATAAGGTATGATCTCTATATCGTTGGGTATTGATGATCATGTTATTGATATTAGGTGATTCCCAAGATGGAATCTTTATATGTTTTTGTGAATTCATGATATCATATGAGTTGGAAACATGTAAATTTGGTTTTTCATGATGTATATTTTGATGAATTCACCTATTTTTAAGATGTGCATGTAAGGTGTTTGATAAAATGCCTAAGGAACTAGAAATTATGCAATATAGCTAAATTGTTACTAAGTGAAGGATTCATGATATGCCCTTACATTCCAATGACTTCTATGTTGTTAATGTGCCTTGTAAATGTTGTTGGAATGCCCATGAACTATTCTTATGAGATTATGCTATGTTTACTTGCAAATCCTACTTATGAACAAGATGTATGATACCCATGCAACCCACATGAACTTCCATGCTAATAGTATGTGTTGCCAATATGATTATCCAAAGATCATGATATTAAGATTGTGCAAGTACTTCCATGTGATATGAAATCCTTTCCATGCAATACATTATTGATAACCATGCATAGTATGAGATCCCTACTTATGATATTATATATTATGGACTCTACTCTTATGATCAAGTCAGTCATGTGTGTCAGTTTCCTTCCATCGAGTCTTGGAGGTACTTTACCCAAAAACTATAGTTCTGTGCCTAGATCCATGTCATGTTTCATGATATCCGAACTCAAACTATGATTCCATAGACTTCAGTCAGTCATGTGACTCAGGAAAACCTCCTGATCTTAGTCAATTATCCGATATCAGTAGTATTCCGCCAGTCAACGGAATCTAGTAATATCAAGTCATGCATAGTCAGTTATTCATGTCCAGTCCCTCCAGATGGGAGTAGAGGTTAGCAAAGAGTGAACCCAAGGATGGGAAATCACCCGCTAGTTCAGGGTGTGATTCTTAGTATCAATCCTTGTGTTCCAAAACTACGTAGCCATCGTAGGTTGAGACATATTAACCCGTCAGCTTAGGGTTGATAAGGTGGCTTAACCCATTAGTTTAGGGTTCCCACCGTTCTCATTGAGTACCCGCCAGATAAGGGTCACTCACAGTTTTTCTTACCAGTGGCGTGGTAATGACACCCCTCCAGTCGGGGCAGAGATTGAACCCTAGCTTAGCCATAACGACATACATGGGGCATGTTGGTTAAACACAACTTCCCACAGTTTTAGTATCAGTCTCAGTAAAAGAACTCAGATAGTTCTTCAGATTTTAGTATATCCAGGATAGTTATCAGTAAACCATATATTATCTTACAAGTCATGTTATCACGTATTCACGTTCCCAGTTTCTATATATGTGTGTTTGCACTCCCACGTTCATATTAGTCAGTCAGTATTGTTCATGTGTGGAACCCTTTATGTTCAGCCTACCTTCCTCATATACTCAGTACTCCAGTTGTACTAACGCATTTGTGCTATGGTGCTTTCTTTTCATGTTACACCATAGGTTTTGAGACACGAGCTCTAGCCCAGCAGTAGCGGTAACGTTCCAGTCGCAGAGACACAGTGAGTCCTCATTGATTCGAGGACAATATGATTTGATTCATTTATTTCTTTAGTTCAGTTTTATAGAGTTAGTTGGAGACATGTTCCTTCAACTCCTTATTCAGAAAGTTTAGAGGCTTTTAGATCTACTTTCAAATTTACGTTCAGATTTAGCTGTTTTTGGTATTTTTGCCCACATGATTTTATTCAGTTGAACCTTATGGCTCTACAGTTCCATGTATTCCATATTATCATATTATGATTGCAGTATACAAGTACAGATATTAGTCATGGGTTAGCTTGTGGTCCCTCGGGGTCATGAGCACCGTGTAGCATTCCGATTTAGTAAATCGAGGTGTTACAAACTTGGTATCAGAGCTTAAGGTTTGATAGAGTCCTAGGAAGTCTGAAAGATGCATCTAGTAGAGTCTTGTACATGGGTGTGTTGTGTGCCATATTTATGTGCGGGAGGCTATAAGATATTTTAGGAACAGTCCTCTTTCTTCATTATTCATGTCATGCTAGTGAGCATAATCACAAGTTAAACTCTCAGTCTAATCCATTCTTTTGTTATTCTAGACTATGACCCCAAATAGAAGAAACCAGCCAGCTCCTCAACCCAAAGATCCTTTGGGTGAACATGTTTCCCATGCGAAGTTTAGAGCCGCATTTACCATACTTGCTCAGTCCATGGCTGCACAGAATGAATGGCCACCAGTCATTTCGGCCAATCCAGTGGCCACTCCTAAAGTAGTTAGGGCTCAGGACTTCACCGGAATGAACCCTCCATCTTTCCATGGGTCTAAGTCTGATGAGGACCCTCAAGAGTTTATTGACCAAGTCTAGAAGGTCATTGACATCATGGGTGTTACTACTATTAGGAGTTCTGAGTTAGCTGTCTACCAGTTATAGGATGTTGCTCATGATTGGTACAAATAGTGGAAGTTTGAGAGGTTAGATGATACAGTCCCTATCGAGTGGGAGAAATTTGTCACGGCCTTCTTAGATAGATTCTTTCTCCAAGAGCTGAGGAAAGACAAAGTTCTTGAGTTCATCAATCTCAGGTAGGGAAATATGATGCTTAGGGAGTATTCTTTTAAATTTGCTCAGCTAGCCAGGTATGCTCCTCATGTGGTTGCAGATAATAGAGCTAAGATGAGCAAATTTGTGTGAGGGGTCAATGATAGCATTCTAAATGAGTGTAGATCTGCGATGCTGATCGGTGATATGACCTTAGCAAGACTTATGACCTATGCCCAGCAAGTGGAAGAGTAGAAGTTTAAGACTAGGTAGAGGCAGAACAAGAGACCAAGGTCTTGTAAGTTCAACTTTTCTCACCCCAAGTCAGATGGAGGAAACCATTCACAGTTTCGCTCCAAGTCAGCCATTCTAGCTCCTTCCTCTTCCAGCTCTCCAGTGCTGAAATTTAGAGATAGCAATAGAAACAAAGCATCAGGCTCTAAATCTCAGGGCAGTGTTAGCAGTGCCTGAACGAATCCCCTTTATCAGACTTGTGGTAAGAACCACAAGGGCATTTGTAGAGCCGGTACTGATGTTTGTTTTGGTTGTGGCAAGCCAGGCCATAAGATTAGAGAGTGTCTATAGTCAAATCTTCAGGGTCAGTAAAATCATTCTACAGCTCAGTCCAATCGCTTGAACCAGCAAGGTTCCATTTCCAGTGCTACCAGTGGGCAACACCCAAACAGACTTCATGCTCTTCAGTCCTGGTATGATCAGGAAAATTCTCCTGATGTCATTACTTGTACATTACAGATTTTCCATATTCATGTTTATGCTTTGCTAGACCCAGGTGCATCTTTGTCTTTTGTTACTCCATACATAGCAGGTGATTTCAAAATTAGTCCCGAAGTCAGTCCCCACCCAAGTGGGTAAAACCATCATAGCCTGGCGGGTATACAAGAACTACCCGGTTGTGATATCTCAGAAATCCACATCAGCAGATTTAGTAGAGTTAGAGATGAATGATTTTAATGTCATTCTCAGCATGGATTGGCTTCATTCTTGCTATGCCACAGTCGACTGCAGAAATAGGATAGTTTAGTTTTAGTTCCCAAATGAGCCCGTCCTAGAGTGAAAGGGTAGCATTTCAGCGTTCAGTGGTCAATATATTTCCTACCTTCGAGCAAGGAAAATGATTTCAAAGGGGTGTGTGTATCATCTCGTGCATGTTAAAGATTTCAGTTCTGAATATCGTAGCCTCGAAAAAGACCCTGTTGTTAATGAATACTCAGATGTCTTTTCGAAAGATCTTCCAGGCATTCCTCCTAAAAGAGAAATACTTTGGCATAGACCTTCTTCCGGAAACTCAACCTATTTCTATTCTGCCAAACAGAATGGCACCAGTAAAACTCAAGGAATTGAAAGATCAGTTGAAGGATCTCTTAGATAAGGGATTCATCAGACCCAGCATTTCTGCATAGGGTGTGCCAGTATTATTCGTGCGCAAGAAAGACGGTTCTCTAAGGATGTGTATTGATTATCATCAAATCAACAAGGTAACAGTTAAGAACAGATATCCTCTACCCAGGATTGATGATATATTCGACCAACTTCAGGGGGCCAGTTACTTCTCCAAGATAGACCTCAGATCAGGATATCATCAGCTCAGAGTTACAGAATGTGACTTTTTGAAGATAGCTTTCCATACTCAGTATGGTTACTTCAAATTTTTAGTCATGTCACTTGGTCTTAAGAATGCCCCAGCAACTTTTATGGATTTGATAAATCGTGTGTTCAAGCAGTACTTGGACATGTCTGTCATAGTCTTTATACATGATATTCTGGTTTATTCTCGCACAGAGCGTGATCATGCAAACCATCTCAGGATTGTTCTATAGACTCTCAGGGATCACCAGTTATTCGCCAAGTTTAGCAAGTGCGAATTTCGGCTAAGATCAGAAGCATTCCTTGGCCATATTGTTTCTGGTGATGGCATTAGAGTAGATCCTCAAAAAACCAAGGCAGTAAGAAACTGGCCCAGACCCGTATCTCCATCAGATATTAGGAGTTTCTTAGGTTTGGCTGGCTATTATAGACAGTTTGTCGAGGGATTTTATTCATTTGCATCTCCCATGTCCAGATTGACTCAGAAGAAGATTAAGTTTCAGTGGTCAGATTCATGCAAGAAGATCTATCAAGAGTTGAAGACTCGACTCACCTCTGCTCCAGTTCTAGCTATTCCAGATAGTTCAGATGGTTTTATAGTCAATTGTGATGCATTCAGAGTGGGTTTAGGTTGTTTCCTTATGCAGCATGGTAAGGTCATAACCTACGCCTCCAGACAGTTAAAGCCACATAAGAAGAATTATCCTACTCATGATCTTGAGTTAGCAGCGGTAGTTTTTGCCTTGAAGATTTGGAGGCACTATCTCTATGGAGCTCATGTCGATGTGTTCACAGACCATAAAAGCCTCCAATATGTCTTTTCCAAGAAAGATCTCAATCTTTTCCACAGAAGGTGGTTAGAGCTCTTGAAGAATTAAAACATAAGTGTTCTTTATCATCCGAGCAAGGCCAATGTTGTGGCTGACTCTCTCAGTCGACTCCCTATGGGTAGTGTTTCTCATATTTAGGATAGTAAGAAAAAGATAGCCTAGGAGATCCATCAGCTTGCCAGACTAGGCGTTCACTTAGTCGATTCTTCAGAGGGTGGTGTATATGTTCATAGTAGTTTAGAGTCATCTCTAGTTTCCAAGGTGAAAAAGAAACAAGATAGGGATCCTAGCCTTGTCAAGCTTAAAGAGTCAGTTTAGAATCAAAAAGTCGAGGTTTTCTCCCAAGGGGGAGATGGTGTTCTTCATTGTTAGGGTTGTCTATATGTTCTAAGTGTAGATAAATTGAGGAAGCGAATACTTGCAGAAGCACATGTTGCGCGATACTCTATTTATTCAGGGGCCACTAAGATGTACTGCAACATGCGGGAGATTTATTGGTGTAGTGGGATGAATATAGATATTGCAGAGTTTGTGGCTAAGAGCTCTACAAGTCAGCAGGTTAAGATAGAGCATCAGAATCCTAGTGGTTCCATTCAAGAGTTCACCTTCCTACTTGGAAGTGGGAAGAAGTTAACATGGACTTCGTGACGGGTTTGCCTAGAACTCATCATTAGCATGATTCAGTCTGGGTCATTATAGATAGAATGACCAAGTCATCTCATTTTCTTCCTGTTCGTACTTCTTATTCGCTGAGGATTATGCAAAACTATATATTAAGGAGTTAGTTAGATTACAAGGTGTTCCACTATCTATTATCTCAGACAGAGGTACCCAGTTCACTTCTCACTTTTGGAAAGCATTCCAAAAGGGTCTTGGTACCCAAGTCCATCTTAGCATAGAATTTCATCCTCAGACAGATGATCAAGAAGAGAGGACTATTCATACTCTTGAATATATGCTAAGGGCGTGTGTAATTGACTTCAAGGGAAGTTGGGATGACCACTTGCCATTGATTGATTTTGCATACAACAATAGCTATCATTCTAGTATTCAGATGGCTCCATTCGAAGCTCTCTATGGTAGGAGATGTAGATCTCCAATTGGTTGGTTTGAAGTTAGTGAGGCCTTAATCATAGGTCCTGACTTAGTATTCGACACCTTAGAGAAAGTTCAGTTGATCAGAGAGAGACTTTGAGCTGCTCAGAGCCGACAGAAGTCCTGTGCAGATGTTCGTAGAAAGGATCTCGAGTTCGAGGTCAATGACTATGTCTATCTTAAGATCTCTCCTATGAAGGGAGTGAAGAGGTTCGGCAAGTAAAGGAAACTCAGTCCCTGGTATGTCTGTCCCTTCAGAATTCTTTGTCACTTCGGCAAGGTAGCTTATAAGATTGAGTTGCCTTCAGATCTAGCCTCATTCCATCAATTCTTCCATGTCTCTTTGCTATAGAAGTGCATAGGTGACCTAGCAGTTCTTGTCCCTATTCAGAGCATTGACATTTAGAACAGCCTCTCTTATGAAGAGATTCCAGTCGAAATCTTAGATTATCAGACTCGTAGATTGAGGAACAAAGAAGTCCCTCTAGTCAAGGTTCTTTGGCAAAATCAGTATCATGAGGGAGCTACTTGGGAAGCAGAAGCAGATATGCGTACCAAGTATCCTCACCTCTGCCCCACCAATTTATATCCAGCTCAAGGTAATAGTTCTTCTTAAGCTTATTAAGTTTCATGTTTATGTTTCCAGTATAAACTTGGTACCTATTAACTATTTCATACTCAGTCATGCATTCATGTGTCAGTTGTCCGTGCATCAGATATGCACGAGTTCAGTATGTTTAGCTTGTCAGTCATGAGATCAAGTTGCATTTCTTCATGTTTAGTTCAGGATATATTGTCGTGTATGCCTTCTCAGTAAGTTCTCATTTGAGGACGAATGTTCCCAAGGGGGAGACATTGTAATACCCCGCAAGTTTCTAAGCTAGGAAGTGAATAAGTATTCCTATGTATGAAATCTCCTATCCTGTGATTCACACTTGATTATACGAATTAAAACAAATATCCTAGTGATAGGATAGCTTATGATGCATTAAGCATGTTCATATGAGTCACTCGAGGTAATACAAGCTAAGAGTTTTTGAATCCATCAAGTTTTAGTGTTCGATTTTGCAAGGGTCATCTTTGAACAAGTATAACTCAATGTTAATGTGGTATTTTGGCTGACTTAGACCCACTAGATTGTAGAGAATTAAATTATCTTTCTAACGATACCAAATTGGCCTTAATCCAATACCCAAACAAAAAGTTATGCCTATTTTCGTGAGAGACAGTAAGCATAGACGATTGGTTAGGCGCCGCCCAACCCAAGCATAGGCGATCACTTGGGCATTGCCTAAATAAATTCCAAGTATCAAAAACACTCCGTCTTGAGTTATTTTAAAGGTAATTAAGTCTTTAAATACTCCTAACATGTCCCTAAACTTAACCCTACGAAATATATATCTTCTAAACATATTACAACCCTATATTAATCTCAAACCTCATCATCCAAGAGCACTAAAGGAGAAAAACAACTAGGGTTTCATAATTAAGCTTGAAAATCCAATTTCAAGGGAATTCCTCCTTCAATCATCAAGAATCTTTCTTCTAAGGTATGCGTAGTGTTCATCCACGGATTCGTTTCATCCTTGGAGTTCAAGAATCAATCTTTAAAATACAAAAGCTTAGTGGATTGTGGTGATATGATCATACCCATATTGATACTTGTTTGTTTTTCTCTTTTTCATTATAAAATATGATCTCTATATCGTTGGGTGTTGATGATCATGTTGTTGATATTGGGTGATTCCCAAGACGGGATCTTTATATGTTTTTATGAATTCATGATATCATATGAGTTGGAAACATGTAAATTTGGTTGTTCATGATGTATAATTTGATGAATTCACCTATGCTTAAGATGTGTAGGTAAGGTGTTTGATAAAATGCCTAAGGAACTAGAAATCATGCAATATAGCTAAATTATGACTAAGTGAAGGATTCATGATATGCCCTTACGTTCCAATGACTTCTATGTTGTTAATGTGCCTTGTAAATGTTGTTGGAATACCCATGAACTATTCTTATGAGATTAGGCTATGTTTACTTTCAAATCCTACTTATGAACAAGATGTATGATACCCATGCAACCCACATGAACTTCCATGCTATTAGTTTGTGTTGCCAATATGATTATGCAACGAACATGATATTAAGATTGTGCAAGTAATTCCATGTTATATGAAATCCTTTCCATGCAATACATTGTTGATAAACATGAATAGTATGAAATCCCTACTTATGATATTATATATTATAGACTTTACTCGTATGATCAAGTCAGTCATGTGTGTCAGTTTCCTTCCATCAAGTCCTGGGGGTACTTGTACCCGAAAACTATAGTTGTGTGCCTAGATCCATGTCATGTTTTATGATATCCGAACTTAAGCTATGATTCCATAGACTTCAGTCAGTTATGTGACTCAGGAAAACCTCATGATCTTAGTCAGTTATCAGATATCAGTAACATTCCGCCAGTCAACAAAATTCAGTAAGATCAAGTCATGCACAGTCAGTTATTTATGTCCAGTCCCTCCAGATGGGTGTAGAGATTAGCACCAAATGAACCACCTGCCAGTTCAGGGTGTGATTCTTAGTAGAAATCCTTGTGTTCTAGAACTACATAGCCAGCATAGGTTGAGACATCTAAACCCATAATCTTAGGGTTGATGAGGTGGATAAACCCATTAGTTTAGGGTTCCCACTGTTCTCATTGAGTACCCACCAGATAAGGGTCACTCACAGCTGTCCTTACCAGTGGCGCGTATTGACACCCCTCCAGTCGGGGCAGAGATTGGACCCTAGCTTAGCCATAACGGCATACATGGGGTACGTAAGTTAAATACTACTTTCTACAATTTCAATATCAGTCTCAGTAAAAGAACTCAAATAGTTTTTCAGATTTCAGTATATACAGGACTGTCAGATATAGTCATCCATATAATCAGTTTCAGTATCAGTCAGGACAGTTATTAGTAAACCATGTATTATCTTACAAGTCATTCTATCACGTATTCACGGTCCCAGTTTCTATATATATGTGTTGGCACCCCCACATTCATATTAGTTAGTTAGTGTTGTTCTTGCATGCAACCCTTTATGTTCCGCCTAACTTCCTTGTATACTCAGTACTCCAGTTGTACTGAAATATTTGTGCTATGGTGCTTTCTTTTTATGTTACACCATAGGTTTTGAGACACCAGCTCCAACCCAGCAGTAGCGGTAGCGTTCTAGTCGCAGAGACACAGTGAGTCCTCGTTGATTCGAGGACAATATGATTTGATTAATTTTTTTCTTTAGTTCAGTTTTACGGAGTTAGTTGGAGACATGTTCCTTCAACTCCTTTTTCAGATAGTTTTGAGGCTTTCAGATCTACTTTCAGATTTACTGTTAGATTTACGTACAAATTTAGTTGTTTTGGGTATTTTTGCCTACATGATTTTATTCAGTTGAACCTTATGGCCTTATAGTTCCATGTATTTTGTAATATTATATTATGATTTGCAGTATAAAGGTACAGATATTAGTCATGGGTTAGCTTGTGGTCCCACAGGGTCATGAGCACCGTGTAGCATTTAGGTTCAGCAAATCGGGGTCTTACATCAATAAGAGTGGAGCATGAGTCATTAGCTGCATGACCTGAGCCTAGAATTTCTGTGTTCATGGGACATGATTTATAACACTGGGCAAACGAGAACTGCTATTACTAGGAACTTGAATCACACACTATTCTATGAAAAATGCATGGATATAAGCTATATTTATGAGACTGAAACGTAAAGCATATGTAAGTATCATAGTGGTTGAAGTACAAATCCTTGCACTGGGGTAGGAATGGGTCGAGAATCATCTTCCCTTATGAATTTCCTACACATATTTGTATTACTACTGGAACCTAAAGGCCTGACTTTCTAAGATATCATAACCAGACAGTCTTTTATATCTGTCGGGCTATGATGGGTTGACCCAATGGGTGGATACTGAGAAAGGTCCTGTTAATATTTCATCTAAACTTAAAGTTGACTTCTATGTAAAGTGTTACAAAAGAAAAAAAAATCCTGATTCTGAAAAAATGTGAACATATAAATGAGGGATCCATAACATACCAGGGGCTGCATCAGGAGAATTTTCCTGATTTTGTCGGGAATGAAGAGCATAGAGTCTGTTTGGGTGTTGCCCACTGATAGCACTTGAATTTACACCCTACTAATACGGGTGACCAGAAGGGGCTGAAGGAAAACTGTGCGGACTTAGAGGGCTGGGTTTAGGACAGTCTCGAACCTTGTGACCTAACTCGCCATATCTGAAACACACATTACTGCTGGATCAACGCACCCCCTTATGATACTTACTATACTCTTCATAAAGTGAATTAGTAAAACCCCTGCTCTTACTACCCTGGGCTTTAAAGTCTGGTGCCCCATCGCTACGATCATTTTTGTACTTTGGTACTGGCATACTATGTGAGGATGGAACTGGGACTGAAAACTTTTGACTATGTTCAGAACGGTTACAACCCTACGACCCTGGCTACGAACAACTATAGCTACCTATTTTGGCTCTCTTATTCTCTCTCTCCTTCTTCTTAACCTTCTTCTCTTCAATTTGTTGAGAATGGACCATAAGTTTTGATATGTCCATCTTCTTAATCAATATCAGTGTCGTGCAGTCCTTAAACACTCTACTTGATACCCCTAATACCAACTTACTCATTCTGTATCTACTGTCTGCAACTACAAAGGGAGTATGCTTGGCTAACTGAGTAAACTTAAGGGAGTATTCTTTTATGCTCATGCTACCTTGTCTACGACTGATGAAGTCTAACACTTTGTCTTCTTTCTACTCTAGGGGAAAGAATTAGCCTAGAAAGGTAGTAGCAAACTCTTCCCATCCTATGGACTCTGCATCTATACCCCTATCTACCTTCCACTGCTTAAACTATGTATGTGCAATATCTTGTAGTTAATAAGCGACTAACTCTGCACTCTCATTGGAAGTTACTCCTACGATATCTATGACTTTTTGAACTTGTTCGAGGAAATCCTACAGATCCACTTCAGATTTAAAACCTGAGAATAGGGGAGGATTAATTCGAGTAAAGTCCCAAATCCTGGATACAGCAGTATTAGCCCTTGAGTTGGTTGGAACAGTAGCGGGCCGTTCATTCTAAGTTGTGACTGACTTGGCTAGAGTAGTAAATGCAATCCTAAATTCTGCATAGGAGATATGCTAGTCCAGGAATCTTCCTGAACATGATGAGGGGCTGATTGATTTTCATTTCTTCTTTTAGGAGGCATGTTTTGTAAACGTAAAGGGAGAATGGATTAGACTGAGAGTTAAATTTGAGCTCATTCTCACTAGCATGAAATGAATACTGAAAGAAGGGAAACTATTCCTAAAACATCTTATAGCCTCTTGTACATAAATATGGCGTGCAACACACCCATGCACAAGACTCTACTAGATGCAGCGTTTTAGAATTCCTTGGAATGTATTGAACATTAGGCTTTGATACTAAGTTTGTAATGTCTCGAATCTGATACTCGAAATGCTACACAGTGCTCATGACCCCGAAGGACCATAAGCTAACCTATGACTGATATCTGTACCTGAGAACTGTATAATATACTGTATAGATGTGGAATAAAATGCTGAAAGACCATAAGATTCAAATATCTAATAAAATATAACATCTGAAAATATGGTATATCAATACCAAAACTTAAATAAACAGTCTAGACATGCTAGTCAGAAAGCCTCTAAACTATCTAAAAACTGTGGAGTTGATGGGTCATGTCCCCAACTAACTCCATCTACTAAAACTAAAATAATGAAGTAATGAAATAATCATGCAATCCTCGAATACTGAGGACTCACTCCAAATCTATTGCTTCTGGTTGAATATGAAGCTAAGTGCGATCGGAACTTGAGCATCCGAACCTATGGTATAAAATACCATGGCGTAGAAGAAAAGTATGCGTCAGTACATCTGAATGTACTAGTATGAAAAATGAGGTAGGCAGAATTCATGTGGTTCATATGCATGAACAATACTAACTGACTGAATAACATAAACGTGAGAATACATGCATGAATATGTAACTATAAATGAGATTGTGATAATACTGACTACTGAGTTTAAATATTGATAACATGAAATTCATATAACTGATATACTATTAACTGTGTGACTGTATCTGATTGTCCTAATTCTAATGGAACTAGCTGAGTTCTGTACTGTGATATGTAACTGTATCTGACAGTCCTAAACTGCAGAACTGTCTAAGCTCTATTACTGAGACTGAATCTGAAACTTAGACTGTGGGAGGTAATCATCTAACAGAGATGCCCCGAATCAGAACTGGTGGGGGTCCAACCTATACTCCAGCTGGAAGGATATCAATATTGTGCCACAGGTAAAGACAAGCTATGATATAACCCTCTCTGACAGGGAGCTCTTATGTCAACCCTTCCTAGTAGGAAAACTCAAATGAGATGTATAATCCCTAGACTCATAGGGGTACATCTCAACCTATGTTGGCTATATAGTTCTGTAATGTTAGTATTGCCTCTAAGTATCACACCCTCTACTGGCTGACAGGTGAGGCCTCATCCATGGGTTCACTTAATGTTGAATCCTACTCCCAACTGAATAGACACTGGACTAATTTCCTAGTTCATACTAGGCTTGACTGAGTTGTCAATGATCGTGTTACTTACTGAACTGCACTAATTTCACTAAGTTTTGTTGACTGACGGAATACTATTGAGATCTAATAACTGACTGAGATTACTGAGTACTTTAAAGGACTTGATTGATACTGAATTTACTCAGTTTTCCTGAGTCCTATGACTGACTGAATTCTAAGGAGCATGGCTTGACTGAGAGTGTATTGAAAACTGATGCTGGGTCTAGGCACACAGCTAAATTATCGGGTATAATTACCACCAGGACTTGATAGTATGATCCTAAAATGACATGACTCTTCTTGAACACATGACCATAGTCAACAATTCATAGTACAAATATTAGGGATTTTCATGAAGTATTTGTATGTCATAAGCTTACACGTGAATAGGAATACATATGAACAGTCATAATTTCATAAGTCTAATCTCATGAGAATTCCACCAAACTATTACAATGCATAACAATAACATGGAGGTCATTGTGAACATAAGGGTAAAGCATGGATTCATTAATTTGGTCACAATTGAGTCATAAAACATAATTCTTATTCTCTTAGGCTTTTAGTAACCACCATGTATGCATAACTTGAGGTTTAGGCATGAACATTAAGTAATACATCATGAAAATATCTTTGACTTTAAATACAGGAATTCCAACCACTACTAACATAATTTCATTATATGTATTAAAGAATTTAACTTGGTAATCATACAACAACATAGACATGGATATGATTTAACTCATAACATGGAATTCAAAATTTATATTTTTGAAAAGGTTTCTTGAGCTTCATGTGTTAAAGAAACCCATGAATCAACACTTTGCATACCTTAGATGGATGTTTCTTGAAGATTAATGGTGGAATCTCCATGATTAGAACCTTCAACTGAAAACCGTAGACTTGTTTTTGAGGGAATTTGAGAGAAACAACTATATTTTGGTGAAAATCTAGCTGAATATCGTATTATAGGCTTATATAGGGGTAGGAAACTGACCCATTTGCCCTTAAAAATGCGGACATTTAATGACTAAAAACTAGGCATCGACGTGATTGGCGATGCGATGCATCAATGGAACTAACGCAATACTTCACACGTCTCACCATGATCGTGCCAAGCCTTAGTACTTTTGGCTTTGGCAACCTGCTACAATGTTAACCAATGAGATAGGCGATGTGGCATGTCAAGATCGCATTGGTCCACTATTTTGGGATACCAAACATGGTCTAAACAAGGTCCAAAAAATCAAAAACTTGTCGGGAACAACTTTTGACCTCCCTGATCATGAATTAGCAAAAATACCGACTATTAAAGGAAATTAAGGTTGCGAAATTAGATTAATAACTTTTGAAGGCCAAAAGTAAAATTAGTCTAGAAACTTAGCTAGAATTTTCTAAGTCTGGAACTCCCTTGACAAGCTTAAAGGACTGAATTAAGCTTAGGAATTTTGCGGGGTCTTGCAATATCTCTTACTTGGGAACATTCGTCCTCGAATGATACTGATTGAGATGGGACAAATAATAAAATGAAGTACATACTGGATATGAAAAAATGGAACATGAGTGCATGAATGATATGACTGATAAGCTGAATGTATTATACTGAACATGCATATCTGATGCATGAATAGCTAACTCAATGAATGTATGACTGGGATTAGTGGTAAGCTGAATTTATCATGCTGAGCATGCATATCTGATGCGTTAATACATCACTGAACTGACACATAAACATATGACTGATTATGCAATGGTAATTTATACCAAGTTTATAATGAAAATCTGAGCATGAAATTGAATACCAAGTTTGTAATGGAATCTGAACATGGAACTAAGTGAATTCATGGAAGACTGCTACCTTAAACTGAAAATACTTATGAACCTAAGATCACTTATTGCGCACGCATCAATGGGAACATATCTAAGCTTAAAACATGGTATACAAATTGAATATCGTGATCTGAATTGAGCACCTTAAATACATAACTTGCAGCAGAGGTCGGAGTTTGAGGGTCAACTTATGAGTACCTCTTACTCCTAATTGTATTCATTATGAGGAGAGAGTGGCATATTTATATTATGAAAGTTTGGGGGATTATAGTGTATCTCCCCCTTGGGACACTAGATTCCTCAAAGAATACTGATTTTGCTAAGATAATGAAGAAAACTAGGGCGATGCACAAGGAACCTATGAACTGGATTGTGACTGGATATCTTGGATCTGAAACTAAGACATGATACATGAACTAAGCTGAGAACGCTACTACCTGGTTGGTCCATCTTAGAATGATCATATTTGTGGGACTCCGAATAGTGCGGCTAGATGAACGAAGGCAAACTACATCATTCGAACTTTTTCACCTGACTGCTAAACTAAATTACTAGCTGCTTAGACTAACTCATACTAAAAACTTATACTTAGCTGCAGTAATTCTCTGACACTCTTTGAACTATACTCTCTACCTTAGTACAACACGTCACTCGAGACTACCAAAAATATTTATATGCGTATTGAGCAGGAATGTTTAAATATACTACTTTTCTAATTAACTGAAGGACTAATAACTGAATACTGGGTATGCAAGACTTAACTGAACTTAGTCTGAACAACTGGACTAAAACTGTAGAGTATAATGCATAGCGAGTAATGACTGATTGGGTAACATGAGGTAACTGAGTATGAGTGAGTGAAAACTGTATTTCCTTAAGAATGCTAGATCAGGCATCTAACATATTTTGAAAACATTTTATGAACTAGGGTACTAAAATACTAATAACTAAGTAACTAATGGCCATATGCTATGGTCGGGAAATCCTGAAACTAAATTGAGTTACTGAACTGATTACAAGGCTAAGACTGGGATTGAGATTGTAGATAAGATGATAATTAAAACTGTAACCATAACTAAGACTGTAACTAAAACTGAATGATAATTTCTGTTAATCGATGTTTATACTAGTACTGAAGTAATGAATTCTGATGGCTAAGTAACTGATAACTGAAAGTCATGGTACTATAGGACTATCTGAGTCTTTTACTGAATATTGATTACTGAACTGACGCTATAACTAAGGCATGAGGGATAGAGCATCAATTCCATGGATTCACCGAGGGATCTAAACTGGGAGTATACGTGACATAGTATGAGTTTGGCTGATCAATAAGAGTAGAGCATGAGTCATTAGCTGCATGACCTGAGCCAGGAATTTTTGTGTTCATGGGACATGATTCATAACATAAGGTGAACTGGAACTCCTCATACTAGGAACTTGAAACACACACTATTGTATGGAAAGTGTTTGAGTTATATTCGTGGGACTAAAATGTAAAGCACATGTAAGTAGTGATGGTTGAAGTACAAAACTTTGAAAAGAGGTAGGAACGGGTCGGGAATCATCTTTCTTTATAGATTTCCTACATATACTGGTATTACTACTGAAAACTAAAGGCCTGAATTTCTGAGATATCTTAACCGGACAGTCCATGTATACTTCTCAGGCTATGATGGGCTGACTCAATGGGCGGAGACTGAGAAAAGTCCTATTAACATTTGGTCTGACCTTAACGTTTACTATTATGTAAAGTGTTACAAATGAAAAAGAAGCTCCTAAATCTTAAGAAATGTGAACATGTAAATGAGGGATCGGTAACATACCAGTGGCTACATCAGAAGGATTTTCTCGATTCTATTAGAACTGAAGAGAATAGAGTCTGTTTGGGTCTTGCCCACTAATAGCGCTGGAATTTGCACCCTTCTAATTTGGGCGATCGGACTGCGCTGAAGGACGATCGTGCTAACTTTGAGAGCCGTATTTTGGATAGTCTTAGACATTATAACCTGACTTACCATATCCGAAACACACATCACTACCAACTTTACACAACCCCTTATGATACTTACCAGACTCTTCGCAAAGCAAATTAGTAAAACTCCTGCTCTCACTACCCTAGGCTTTGGAGCTTAATGCCCAATCACTACAGTCATTTCTAAACTTTGGTTCTTTCCCACTACCCAAGGAAGGAACTGTGACTGAAAACTTCTGACTATGCTGAGAACGGTTGCCACCTTATGACCCTGGCTGAGAAAATCTATAGCTACCTATTTTGGCTCTCTTATTCTCTCTCTCCCTCTTCTTAAGATTCTGCTCTTCAATTTGTTGAGCATGGACCATAAGACTAGATATGTACATCTCCTTAATCAATATCGCAGTCCTACACTCCTTAACCAATCTACCTGATAGCACAGATGCAAACTTGCTTATTCTGGATCTACTGTCTGCTACTATATGGGGAGTATACCTAGCTAATTGAGTAAACTTGTGCGAGTATTCTTTTATGCTCATGCTACCTTGTCTGAGTAAAAGTATGCATCAGTATGTCTGAATGTAATGGTATGTAAAGTGAGGTAGGCTAAATGCATGGGGTTCATATGCATGAACAATACTAAATGACAAAATAACATGAACGTGAGAATACATGCATGAATACATAACTGTAAATGAGATCGTGATAATAATGATTACTGAGTCTGAATACTGATAACATGAGTTTCATATAACTTATATACTATTAACTGAGTAATTGTGTCTGACAGTCCTGATTTTAATGGAACTAGCTGACTTTTGTACTAAGCTGAGTGACTGTATCTGACAGTCCTGAATCCGTAGACTATCTGAGCTCTATTACTAAGACTGAATCTGAAACTGAGACTATAGGAGGTAATTATCATACAGCCATGCTTCGAATCTAAACTGATAGGGTTCTAACTATTACCCAAAAAAAAGGGTATCAGTATTGTGCCACGGGTAAAGACAAGCTGTGAAATAGCCCTCTCTGACAGGGAGCTCTTCCGGCAACCCCTCCTAGTAGGAAATTTCAATTGAGATATATAATCCCTAGACTTGTAGGGTTAGATCTTAACCAACGCTGTCTATTTAGTTTTGGAACGCAAGGATTTCTTTTATGGATTACACCCTTTACTAGCTGACAGGTAAGCCCTCATCCCTGGGTTCACTCGATGTTGAATCCTACTCCCAATTGAATTAACACTGAATGATTTCCTAGTTTATACTAGGCTTGACTGAGTTATCACTGATCGTGTTATTTACCGAACTAGGCTGATTTCACTAAATTCTGTTGACTGACAGAATACTACTGAGATCTGATACGCCCAAATTACTTCTCTCTTACGAGAGAGTAAGCGGTCGCTGTCAAATATAGAACTCAACTAGGTTGGGGTCGAATCCCACAGGGAATATGGTGCTAATTCATTTATATGCAGACTAGTTGACTTTTAATCATTCATTTCCGTAAAACAAAAAGAGGGATTTGATTCAGTTCACAAATTTATAGTTTCAGAGTAACAAGATGAGATATGTGTAGTATTTGGATCCAGAGAAATAGCAAGCTATGGTTATGTCCACTTTGTAGTTATCAATACTTTCTAACTATGGTCTTTATGAATTCATACATATATCATGCTTATAGAGAAACATAATATATTTAATAACATAATCTTAGTGTTTCTCTACCATCAAGGATTAATTCACTTTAGTTCTCTCGAATAAAAAAATTTTACAAAAACAACATCAAGGACTAATTCACTTTAGTTCTCTCGAATCAACTAGTTAATCATGTTAAGGCATTAATATATGAAATAGGGGTTGGAAATCCTATTTACTTGTCACTACTCACTTTTCCAAACCATAACCTTTCTATCGAACAAGTTGAGTTTTAAGGCACATCATCTATGTTTGCAACCACAACAATTAAAGATAAACAAAGAGAGTATGATATAAGCAGATCAATACATGATGAATTCAAAAACCCAAAGTAATAGATTGTATATTACAAGGCTTCCATAATCCTAACTAATAAACTTAGCTACTCATGAGTAAAACGGGAATCATAATAGAAATATTCATCATACCAAAAAGTAAACACAACCTTGGCGGAGAAGATGAAGTAGTGTTTCTCCCTTGGTGCTAAGCCGTCACTCCCAGTGCAAAATTAATACCAAATAATGAATAATGATAAAAATTCAGCATCAAGTCTTTTTAATAATACTTTCTCTCATAATTGCCTTCTAAGTCCCTGAACTAATTATAAATGACAAATTAGTCTTGGACATAGTTTCTAGGCACCATTTTTGTCCAACAAGATACTTTTGTCTTGTGTGACTAGTCATCCACAATCCGTAGTCCCATCATATCTCTATCTACCTCATTAACACATAAAATCATGCTAATTACATAGGTTAGCTCAATTACATTAAAATAGAGCAAACACATAAGAAACTAGGCACTTTGTTCTCAAAACTTAGCTAAAATATGGGTAAGTTATGGTGCTTAGGCATATAAATACAGCCAAGATCACCACCCCACACTTAAAGCTTTGTTCGTCCTCGAACAACTTATCCATTTATGGTTACACAAGATTTAAACCCCACAAAGGAAACACAAGATGCTCAAAGAGGCTCATACAACGAATATGAAACAAGAAATAGATTAATAAACCATTACTGAAAAGAACCTACCCTCAAGAATAGACTCATCAAGTCAAAAAATTTGTGTATACCGTTTAAGCAAAGAAATCATATAAATTACCCAACCTTCATCAACCATGTGCCCTCACAACAAGAAATTTACCCATAATTACTCACAATCATGCAATTTCTAACAAAATGGGTACAAGAATCAAGTTGTGCTCACTCTCACAAAAAACTCTCAAATTACAACTGATGACCATATGCTTGTCCTTAGCGTAGTGCTCCACTAATATCAGAATGCTAAGATTAGGATCAAATAGGTCTTTGATGGGTTGTAATACAGGGTAAAGGATGGGTGGGAACTATTTTGGCCAGAAATAGTAAGTATCTTCCCTAAGCGCTTTAATATACTATAATATGCAACTAAGACCAATTTCTAACAACCAATTTGCACCACTTTAATCTATCCATATCTTTTGTTTTCACTCCATCCCATTGAAATCAATTAATAAAACTATGGTGGGAGTATGCAACCCTTTCAAGTATATTTTTTTTGCACCCATTTAACATTATGCACCCCTATGATAGCCACGCTCAACTTAAGCAATTTTCCTTAGTTGAGGTGCAAAATGTCCAAGATAGACCAGGGCCAAAACAAGTTCATTGTAACATGTCCAGGATAAAATTTAGAACTTTTTTTTTTCAAAAATTTTCACTACTCCCAACCACATCAATTGCACACACCAATAACTAGACTTTAGGGCATTATTTTCACCTTTTTCCTCTTATTATCAAACTCCTAAATCAAATTGATTTTACATAAAAGCGCTTAGGAGATTTTGGATCAAATTATAGTCTATTACAGAATGGGTTAG